>NC_135913.1:2110094-2272594 GCF_964194155.1 Cetorhinus maximus | reverse complement strand
CTCAATCTCTCACACACTCCCACACACACATTTACTCACTCTCTAGCTCACTCCCATACACACACTTACTCTCTCTCTCAGTCCCACACACACTCATGCTCTCACTCACTCCCACAAGGATGCACTCACTCACTCCTTTACTCATTCCCAAACACACACAAACACAACATATATAAACAACACTCTCTCACAGACACTCAGAAAAACACACACACACACAAACACACACCTACTTATCGACACTTGCCCACACACACCTAGGCATGCACACGCACACACTCCTGGACAAATTGTCTCACTCACTCACAAACACACACACAGACAAACACACAGACAGACACACAGACAGACACACACAGACACATGCTCACACACACACGCACAACACACTTTCACTCTCTCACTCACTCCCCTACACGAACACACACACAATAATTCACACCACCACAATCACTCCCACACACACACACTCTTTCACTCCAATATGCACATACAGATGCGAACTCATTCTCTCACTCACCCACACACAGGTACACAAACTCACTCCCATACACTCATTCACTGTTGCACTCACTTCCATACACATACTTACTCTTTCACTCGCACACATACACACACACACAGACACATACACACACACACTCTCAATCACCCCAACACCCACTATGCACACACATACACACACATACACACACACAAACACACACACACAAATGCACACACACACACACACACACAAACACACACACATATACCTTTTCACTCATTCCCACCCAAACACATTCACTCTCTCACTCTCTGACATAAACGCACACACAGCCCTATACACCCACACACTCACCCTCTCACTCACACATTCACTCTTTTACTCACACACAAACTCTCTAACTCACCCACATGTGCACCCCACAACACACAGTCATGGCCACGTGCACTCTTCAATCACTCCCACACACACACATTTTCTCACCCACTCATTCCCACCCACACACACTCACTGACTCTCTCACTCACAGAAACTCTCATACAGACACACACACAAAATCACACACATGCACACACACACAATCACTCCCACAAACATCACACACAAACATACATTCACACTCTCGCCCACTCCCAAACATACACTCACTCTCACTCACTCACATACAGACACACACAGGTGCATCTGTCCATGACAGTATTGGTAGGAGTGACCATCGCACAGTCATTGTGGAGACGAAGTCCTGCCTTCACATTGAGGATACCCTCCATCGTGATGTGTGGCACTACCACCGTGCTAAATGGGATAAATTTCAAACAGATCTAGCAACTCAAGACTGGGCATCCATGAGGCGCTGTGGGCCATCAGCAGCAGCAGAATTGTACTCGAACACAATCTGTAACCTCATTGCCCAGCATATCCCCCACTCTATCATTACCATCTAGCCAGGGGATCAACCCTGGTTCAGTGAAGAGTGCAGGAGGGCATGCCAGGAGCAGCACCAGGCAAACCTAAAAATGAGATGTCCACCTGGTGAAGCTATAACACGGGACTACTTGTGTGCCAAGCAGCTTAAGCAGCAAGTGATAGACAGAGCGAAGCGATATCACAACCAACGGGCCAGATCTAAGCTCTGCAGTCCTGCCACTTCCAGATGTGAATGGTGGTGGACAATTAAACAACGCACTGGAGGAGGAGACTCCACAAATATCCCCATCCTCAATGATGGAGGAGCCCAACACAACCATGCAAAAGATAAGGCTGAAGGATTCTCAAGAACATTCAGCCAGGAGTGTATCTCGGCCTCCTCCGGAGGTCCCCAGCATCACAGATGTCAGTCTTCAGCCACTGTGATTCACTCCATGTGATATCACGAAACAACTGAAGGCACTGGATACAGCAAATGCTTTGGGCCCTGACAATATTCCAGCAATAGTACTGAAGGCTTGTGCTCCAGAACCTGCCGCACCCCTAGCCAAGCTGTTCCAACACTGGCATCTACCTGGCTATGTGGAAAATTGTCCAGGTATGTCCTGTCCATAAAAAGCAGGACAAATCCAACCCGCCCCATCAGTCTACTCTCGATCATCAGGAAAGTGTTGGAAGGGGTCATCATCAGTGCTATCAAGCGGCACTTGCTTAGCAATAACCTGCTCACTGACACTGGGTTTGGGTTCCGCCAGGGCCACTCAGCTCCTGACCTCATTACAGCCTTGGTTCAAACACGAACAAAAGAGGTGAGGTGAGAGTGACTGCCCTTGACATCAATGCAGCATTTGACCGAGTGTGGCATCAAGGAGCCTTGGCAAAACTGGAGTCAATGGGAATCAGGGTGGAAAACTCTCCCCTGGTTGGACTCATACCTAGCGCAAAATAGAATGGTTGTGGTTGTTGGAAGTCAGTCATCTGGGCTCCAGGACAACATTGCAGGAGTTCATCAGGATAGTGTCCTCGTCCCAACCATATTCAGCTGCTCCATCAATGACCTTCACTCCATCATAAGTTCAGTAGTGGGGATGTTCACTGATGATTGCAAAATGTTCAGCACCACTCGTGACTCCTGAGATACTGAAGCAGTCCATGTCCAAATGCAGCAAGACCTGGACAATATCCAGGTTTGGGCTGACAAGGGGCAAGTAACATTCACACCACACAAGTGTCAGGCAATGACCATCTCCAACAAGAGAGTATCCAACCATCGCCCCTTGATATTCAATGGCATTACCATCACTGAATCCCCCACTGTCAACATCCTCAGGTCACCATTGACCAGAAACTGAACTGGACGAGCCATATAAATACTGTGGCTACAAGAGCAGGTCAGAGGCTTGGAACCCTGCAGTGAGTAACTCAACTCCTGACTCCCCAATGCCTGTCCACCATCAACAAGGCATAAGTCAGGAGTGTGATGGAATACTCCCCACTTGCCTGGATGAGTGCAGCTCCCACAACAGTCAAGAAGCTGGACACTGTCCAGGACAAAGCAGCCCCGCTTGATTGGCAACACATCCACAAACATTCACTCCCTACACCACTGATGCACAGTAGCAGCAGTGTGTACCATCCACAAGACGCACTGGAGGAATTTGCCAAGATCCTTATACAGCATCTTCCAAACCTACAACCACTACCACCTCGGAAGACAAGGGTGGCAGACAGATGGGAATATCACTACCTAGAAGTTCCCCTCCAGGTCACACACTATCCTGACTTGGAAATATATCCCCGTTCCTTCACTGCCGCTGGGTCAAAATCCTGGAACTACCTCCCTAACAGCACTGTGGGTGTACCTACACCACATGGACCGCAGTGGTTCAAGAAGGCAGCTCACCACCACCTTCTCAAGGGCAACTAGGGATGGGCAATGAATGCTGGCCCAGCCAGCGCAGCCCACAACCCATGAATGAATTAAAAAGAAACTCATTCTCTCACTCACTCACTCGCTCTCTCTCACACACACACACTCACACACACACACTCACTCACTGTTGTATTGTTTTCCATATACGTACTCAATCTTTGAATAATTTCCCCACACTCACACATACACACACACTCACACATACACACACACACACACACACACACATGCACACACACAGACACTCACTCACTCCCACACACACACAGGCACAAACACACATACCCAGAGACACGCACACTCAGTCACTCCAACAGCCACACTAATGCGCACACATTCTCTCTTTCTCTTTCTCACGTGCAGACGCACATACACCCTTAATCTCACACACACACACACACACGCACTTTCTCACTCCCTCCCATCTACACACACACCCACTCACTCTCACACCGACAGGCACTCTCACCCATGCACACTCGCACCCACCCACCCAAACACACTCAGTCTCTCACTCACAGACATAATCACACACGCACACACACACAAACACACAACCCTCACCCATTCCCACATACAAATGCAACCACTCTCACTCACTCCCACATACACACACTCTCTCACTCAGTGCCACACACATTCTCAGCATAAACTCACTCGCTCAGTGCCACACACACTCTCGGTCACACACACACACACACAATCACTCACAGAAACACAAACAGACAGACATACACACACACACAAGCAAATATTCACACTCTCACTCACTCCCATACGCAAACACACACGCACACTAACTCACTCCCACATAATCACTCTCTCAATCACTCCCGCACACACATTCACCCTCACTCACCCCCATATTCACACACACATGCAAACTCATTCTCGCACTCACTCCCAAACTGGCACACACACTCACTCACTCCCATGCACTCACTCAGTGTTGCACTGTCTGCCATACACATATTTACACTTTCGCTCATTCCCACATACACACACTCACTCCCCCCAACACACACACGTTCACTCTTGCACTCATTCCCTTCCACACACAGTCCCTCACTCATGCTCTCACTGATTCCCACACACTCACTATCTCACTCATTCGTATGTATACAGCCACCCAGACAAAGTCACTACCTCACTCACTCACACACACAATCTCTCTCACTCACTACCACACACACAAACACACACTCACCCACTGTCATGAAGTTATTAATGTATATAATAATATTGGAAAATATTTTTATTTTAATTTTGTTTCGTCTGTGGATGTGCCTTAATTGGGTTAAAGTCAACCAGCCTGGGTGCTTTGACGTGTAATCGTTCTGAGATGTAAACAGACAGGTAGAGCACATTTGCATTTTGTTGAACAGAGCATTCAAGGAGTGGGGTGAAATCTTGCACCTAGCTAGCAGAGACCAAGCAATCTGTTTATATTACACATAAAATTGTTACAATGAAAGGGGTTTTTTTGTGAGAAGAGGCTGGTGATACAATGAGAATTTGCATTCAATGAGCAGTGCTAGGTATAACTTCAGCAGTTTTGTGCGTGGAGGGATGAGGCAATGTAAGATCAAAGCAGCTGTACGCCTACAACTGTCTCCACAGGAACCAAAGTGAAAGGAATCTCATTTTGAATTTGTAAGGTGAAAATGCTTTGCTTGGTGCTTTGGTTATGTCTGTGGGTTGCTGTTGCCTTAATGGAGATTAGTTTGGGAATTTGCTAAAAGTTATGATATTAGTCATTTGTAGCCTTGTGGATATGTTTAATGTGTTTTAACTTAATAAAATGCTTCATTTAGTTTAATACAAAACCTCTCCAGACGGGGTGTTCTGATTCCAAATTCACTTAAAATGTAGGGTGACAGTTGTTTTTAAATACCCCTCTAGGATTTTTAAGTAACTATGATTTACAGAAAGGTTGTTGCATAACACACACACACACACACACACACACACACAAACCCACACACACACACACACACACACACACACACACACACTCACTCACAAACACTCACACACACACACACTCACACACGCACTCGCACACACACACAGACACACACTCACACACACTCACACACCCACACACACACACACACACACACCCACATACACAACCACAAACACACACACAATCACACACACTCATACACACACACACACACATGCACACACATAAACATACTTTCTCACTCATTCCCTCTCTCACACACTCCCACTCTCACTCACACACTCACTCACCCTCTCACTCACAGACATACAAACGTACACAGACCCACACTCCCATACACGCACACACGCCCTCACACTTCCGTACTCACCCTCACACTCTTATACAAATACACACATAAGCAATCAATCTCTCACACTCTCCCACAAATACATTTACTCACTCTCTAACTCACTCCCATATACACACTTACACTCTCACTCATTCTCACACACACTCATGCTCTCACTCACTCCCCCAAGAATGCACGCACTCACTCCTTTACTCATTCCCAAACACACTCTCAGCCACACACACACACTTGCACACACACACACTCACACACACGCTCTCACATACTCACACACACATGCTCATTCAATCCCATGCACTCACGCACTGTTGCACTCTCTTCCATACACATACTTACACACCTCACAATGCACAATCATGAACATACATACACTCATCAATACCTCCCACACACACATACGTACACTTTCCCTTTCACTCATACCCACACACACACACACGCTCTTTCTCACTCACAGACACACAAGCACACACAGACTCACATGCCCAGACACACACCCACACCCTCACACTCCCATGCACACATGCCCTCACACTCCTATGCACATACACAAATGAACACTCAATCTGTCACACACTCCCACACACACATTTACTCACTCTCTAGCTCACTCCCATACACACACTTACTCTCTCTCTCAGTCTCACACACACTCATGCTCTCACTCACTCCCACAAGGATGCACTCACTCACTCCTTTACTCATTCCCAAACACACACAAACACAACATATATAAACAACACTCTCTCACAGATACTCAGAAAAACACACACACACACACACACACCTACCTGTCGACACTTGCCCACACACACCTAGGCACACACACGCACTCACTCCTGGACAAATTGTCTCACTCACTCACAAACACACACACATACACACACACAGACAGACACACAGACAGACACACAGACAGACACACACAGACACATGCTCACACACACACGCACAACACACTTTCACTATCTCACTCACTCCCCTACACAAACACACACAGAATAATTCACACCACCACAATCAACTCCCACGCACACACACACACTCTTTCACTCCAATATGCACATACAGATGCAAACTCATTCTCTCACTCACCCACACACAGGTACACAAACTCACTCCCATACACTCATTCACTGTTGCACTCACATCCATACACATACTTACTCTTTCACTCGCACACATACACACACACACAGACACGGACATCACACACACACAAACACATACACACACACACTCTCAATCACCCCAACACCCACTATGCACACACAGACACTAATGCATGAGCACACATACACACACACACAAATGCATACACACACACACATATACTTTTCACTCATTCCCACCCAAACACACTAACTCTCTCACTCTCTGACATAAACGCACACACACCCCTACACACCCACACACTCACCCTCTCACTCACACATTCACTCTTTACTCACACACAAACTCTCTAACTCACCCACATGTGCACCCCACAACACACAATCATGGCTACATGCACTCTTCAATCACTCCCACACACACACATTTTCTCACCCACTCATTCCCACCCACACACACTCACTGACTCTCTCACTCACAGACACTCTCATATTTACACACACACAGACAAAAAACACACACATGCACACTCACAAACACTCCCACAAACATCACACACAAACATACATTCACTCTCTCACCCACTCCCAAACATACACTCACTCTCACTCACTCACATACAGACACACGCACAGGTGTATCTGTCCATGACAGTATCGGTAGGAGTGACCACCGCACAGTCATTGTGGAGATGAAGTCTCGCCTTCACATTGAGGATATCCTCCATCGTTTTGTGTGGCACTATCACCGTGCTAAATGGGATAGATTTCAAACAGATGTTGCAACTCAATACTGGCCATCCATGAGGCGCTGTGGGCCATCAGCAGCAGCAGAATTGTACTCAACCACAATCTGTAACTTCATGGCCCAGCATATCCCCCACTCTACCATTACCATCAAGCCAGGGGATTAACCCTGGTTCAATGAAGAGTGCAGGAGGGCATGCCAGGAGCAGCACCAGGCAAACCTAAAAATGAGATGTCCACCTGGTGAAGCTATAACACGGGACTACTTGTGTGACAAACAGCAGAAGCAGCAAGTGATAGACAGAGCAAAGCGATATCACAACCAACGGGCCAGATCTAAGCTCTGCAGTCCTGCCACTTCCAGACGTGAATGGTGGTGGACAATTAAACAACTCACTGGAGGAGGAGGCTCCACAAATATCCCCATCCTCAATGATGGAGGAGCCCAGCACGACCGTGCAAAAGATAAGCATGAAGGATTCGCAACAACATTCAGCCAGGAGTGCAGAGTGGATGATCCATCTCGGCCTCCTCCGGAGGTCCCCAGCATCACAGATGCCAGTCTTCAGCCACTATGATTCTCTCCATGTGATATCAAGAAACAACTGAAGGCACTGGATACAGCAAAGGCTTTGGGCCCTGACAATATTTCAGCAATAGTACTGAAGGCTTGTGCTCCAGAACCTGCCGCACCCCTAGCCAAGCTGTTCCAACACTGGCATCTACCCGGCTATGTGGAAAATTGCCCAGGTATGTCCAGTCCATAAAAAGCAGGACAAATCCAACCTGCCCCATCAGTCTACTCTCGATCATCAGGAAAGTGCTGGAAGGGGTCATCATCAGTGCCATCAAGCAGCACTTGCTTAGCAATAACCTGCTCACTGACACTGGGTTTGGGTTCCGCCAGGGCCACTCAGCTCCTGACCTCATTACAGCCTTGGTTCAAACACGAACAAAAGAGGTGAGGTGGGAGTGGCTGCCCTTGACATCAAGGCAGCATTTGACCGAGTGTGGCATCAAGGAGCCCTCGCAAAACTGGAGTCAATGGGAATCAGGGGGAAAAGTCTCTGCTGGTTGGACTCATACCGAGCACAAAGGAAGATGGTTATGGTCGTTGGAGGTCAGTCATCTCAACTCCAGGACATCACTGCAGGAGTTCCTCAGGGTAGTGTCCTCGGCCCAACCACCTTCAGCTGCTTCATCAATGACCTTCCTTCCATCATAAGGTCAGAAGTGGGGATGTTCGCTGATGATTGCACAATGTTCAGCACCATTCGCGACTCCTCAGATACTGAAGCAGTCCATGTCCAAATGCAGCAAGATCTGGACAATATCCAGACTTGGGCTGACAAGTGGCAAGTAACATTCGCACCACACAAGTGTCAGGCAATGACCATCTCCAACAAGAGAGTGTCCAACCATCGCCCCTTGATGTTCAATGATATTACCATCACTGAATCCCCCACTATCAACATCCTCAGGTCACTATTGACCAGAAACTGAACTGGACGAGCCACATAAATACTGTGGCTACAAGAGCAGGTTAGAGGCTTGGAACCCTGCGATGAGTAACTCACCTCCTGACTCCCCAAAGCCTGTCCACCATCTACAAGGCATAAGTCAGGAGTGTGATGGAATACTCCCCACTTGCCTGGATGAGTGCAGCTCCCACTACACTCAAGAAGCTGGACACTGTCCAGGACAAAGCAGCCCCACTTGATTGGCACCACATCCACAAACATTCACTCCCTCCACCACTGATGCACAGTAGCAGCAGTGTGTACCATCCACAAGATGCACTGGAGGAATTTGCCATGATCCTTATACAGCATCTTCCAAACCTACAACCAATACCACCTCACAGGAGAAGGACATCAGACAGATGGGAATACCACCACCTGGAAGTTTCCCTCCAGGTCGCACACCATCCTGACTTGGAAATATATCCTAATTCCTTCACTGCCGCTGGGTCAGAATCCTGGAACTCCCTCCCTAACAGCACTGTGGATGTACTTACACCACATGGACTGCAGCGGTTCAAGAAGGCGGCTCACCACCACCTTCTCAAGGGAAACTAGGGATGGGCAATAAATGCTGGCCCAGCCAGCGCAGCCCACATCCTGTGAATGAATTTTAAAAAAAACTCATTCTCTCACTCACTCGCTCACTCGCTCACTCACTCGCTCGCTCACTCGCTCACTCGCTCGCTCACTCGCTCACACACACACATACACACACTCACACACACACACACACACATACACACTCACACACACATTCACTCACTGTTGCATTGCCTTCCATATATATACTTACTCTTTCAATAATTTCCCCACACTCACATATACACACACACTCACACATACACATACACTCACATACACACCCACACACTCACACACATGCACACACAAAGACACTCACTCACTCCCACACACACACAGACACAAACACACATATCCAGAGACATGCACACCCAATCACTGCAACACCCACCACACACACGAATGCACACACATTCTCTCTCTCTCTCTCATGTGCAGACGCACACACACCCTTAATGTCACACACACACGCGCGCACTTTCTCACTCACTCCCATTCACACACACACCAACTCACTCTCGCACCGACAGGCAATCTCACCCATGCACACTCTCACCCACTCACCCACGCACTCTCAGTCTCTCACTCATAAACATAATCACACACACGCACACACACACAAACACACAATCGCTCACCCATTCGCACACACACATGCACCCACTCTCTCACTCACTCCCACATACACACACTCTCTCACTCAGTGCCACACACATTCTCAGCAGACACTCACTCACTCAGTGACACACACACTCTCGGTCACTCACATACACACACACAATCACTCACACACACACAAACAGACAGACATACACACACACAAGCACATATTCACACTCTCACTCACTCCCATTCGCAAACACACACGCACACTAACTCACTCCCACATAATCACTCTCTCAACCGCTCCCGCACATACATTCACTCTCACTCACCCCCATATGCGCACACACATGCAAACTCATTCTCTCACTCACTCCCAAACAGGCACACACACTCACTCACTCCCATACATTCACTCAGTGTTGCACTGTCTTCCATACACAAATTTACTCTTTCATTCATTCGCACAAACACACACTCACTCCTCCCTCCCCAAACATACATTCACTCTTGCACTCATTCCCTTCCACAAACAATTCCTCACTCATGCTCTCAATGAATCCCACACACTCACTATGTCACTCATTCGTATGTATTCAGCCACCCACACAAAGTCACTACCTCACTCACTCACACACACAATCTCTCTCACTCACTCCCACACACACAAACACACATGCACCCACTGTTATGAAGTTATTAATGTATATAATAATATTGGAAAATATTTTTATTTTAATTTTGTTTAGTCTATGGATGTGCCTTAATTGGATTAAAGTCCACTAGCCTGGGTGCTTTAATGTATCATCGTATTGAGATGTAAACAGACAGGTAGAGCGCATTTGCATTTTGTTGAACAGAGCATTCAAGAAGTGAGGTGAAATCTTGCACCTAGCTAGCAGAGACCAAGCAATCTGTTAATATTACACATAAAATTGTTACAATGAAAGGGGTTTTTTTGTGAGAAGAGGCTGGTGATACAATGAGAATTTGCATTCAATGAGCAGTGCTAGGTATAACTTCAGCAGTTTTGTGTGTGGAGGGCAGAGGCAATGTAAGATCAAAGCAACTGTATGCCTACATCTGTCTCCACAGGAACCAAAGTGAAAGGAATCTCATTTTGAATTTGTCAGGTGAAAATGCTTTGCCTGGTGTTTTGGTTATGTCTGTGGGTTGCTCTTGCCTTAATGGAGATTAGTTTGGGAATTTGCTAAAAGTTATGATATTACTCATTTGTAGCCATGTACCTGTGTTTAATGTGTTGTAACTTAATAAAATGCTTCATTTTGTTTAATATAAAACCTCTCCAGAACTGGTGTTCTGATTCCAAATTTACAAACCACTTAAAATGTAGGATGACAGTTGTTTAAAATTCCGCTCTGGGATTTTCAAGTAACTAAGATTTACAGAAAGGTTGTTGTATAACACACACACACACACACATGCACACCCAAACAGACTCACACACACGCACATATTCACACACCCACATACCCACACACACTCACACACACATACCCCCCCCACACACACACATCCACACACACACAGACACACACACACAGACACACACACACTCACACACACACCAACGCACACATCCTCTCTCACACACACACACATACCCACAGACACACACATACACACCCACACACTCACACACACACACTCAGACACACACGCCCACACACACACACACACTCACACACATGCATACTCACACACACACTCACACACACACTCACACATACACACCCACACACTCACTCACCCACACACACTCACACATGCACACACACACACACACACACAGAGGCACCCACACACACTGACATACACACTCACAGACACGCCAACACATACACACTCCAACACAAACACACACACTCTCTCTCGCACACACACACACACATACACACACACCCACACACTCACCCACACAATCACACACACCCACACACTCACACACACCCACACACTCACACACACACACCCACACACCCACACACTCACACACCCACGCACCCACACACACACGCACACACTCACACACAGACACACACTCACACATACGTACACACACACTCACACACCCACACACACTCACACACACGCACACCCACACACACTCACACACACACACACACACACACACACTCACACACACGCACACCCACACACACTCACACACACACACACACACACACACACACCCACACACACTCACATACACATACACACACACACACACACACACACATACACACAGACATCCACACCCACACACACTCACACACACACACACCCACACACACACACACACACACACACGCACACTCACACAGACACCAACACACACATTCTCTCTCACACACACACACATACCCACAGACACACACACATACACACCCACACACACACATACCACCCCACACACACCCACACACACTCAGACACACACGCCCACACACACACACACACTCACACACATGTACATCCACACACACACACACACACACACTCACACACACACACACACACACACTCACACACACACTCACACACACACTCACACATACACACCCACACACTCACTCACCCACACACACTCACACACGCACACACACACACACACACACACACAGGCACCCACACACACTGACACACACACTCACACACACGCCAACACATACACACTCCAACACAAACACACACACTCTCTCTCTCACACACACACACACACACACACACATACACACACACCCACACACTCACCCACACACTCACACACACCCACACACTCACGCACACACACCCACACACCCACACACTCACACACCCACGCACCCACCCACACACGCACACACTCAGACACACACACACACTCACACACACACGCACACACACTCCAATACACACACGCAGACTCTGTCCCTCATTGAGTGTGCACTGACTCACATTCACTCCCACACACACATACACTCACTCTGTCACTTAGTACCACACACATGCACAAACACAGACACGCATACACAAATACACACACACTCTCTCTCACTATCACAAAAACACATTCACACACTTAATCAAATACACACAGATACACACACACGCACATTCTCTCTCACTCACTCCCGCATAAGCTCTCTCACTCGATCATGCACACACACACGCACACACATGTGCACTCACTATCACATGCATGCATTCACTCTCTCACTCACATACTCACTCTTCCACTCACACCCGCACAAACTCTCTCACTCCCACAAAAAGACACACACTCACTCTCACACACACAGATACACTCACACCCGCACACAAAGACACACACACTAACAATCTCTCCCACACACACAGACATACACACATTCATTCCACATGTACATACTCAGTTGTACACACATGCACACTCATTCATACACACCCGCACACACATACAGAAAATGGTTCCCATACATATATACATATACACACACCCCCACACAAACACCCTCAATCTCTCACTCATTTCCACAAGTGTAGACTGGCTCATTCTCTCACACACTCACACACACACTCTCATTCACTCACTCACACATGCACACATTCATTCTATAACTCACTCCCATACACAAACACACACACATCCTTATTCCCTCACTCGCACATAATCACTCTCTCCAACATTCCAATACACACCTACATGCACTTAAGTGCCCAGACACCCATACACACACACACACACGCACATACACACACACACACACACACACCCAGACACACACACAGACACACGGACACACAGACA
Organism: Cetorhinus maximus; assembly: GCF_964194155.1. Taxonomy (NCBI): domain Eukaryota; kingdom Metazoa; phylum Chordata; class Chondrichthyes; order Lamniformes; family Cetorhinidae; genus Cetorhinus; species Cetorhinus maximus. The sequence goes on along the minus strand of NC_135913.1, from coordinate 2,258,569 downwards.
GGGGAGAAACACTGGGAGAGGTTACAGAGAGAGAGGAGAGGGGAAACCACAAGAAAGATTAGACAGAGAGAAAATGAAAAAAATACACAGGAGGAGATGAGAGAGGGAGAGGAGAGGGATCCACAGGGAGATATTAGCGCAAGATGAGAGGAGAAATACCGAGAGAGATTAGAGGGAGAGGAGAGGAGAAACACTGGGAGAGATTAGAGAGAGAGAAGAGGAGAAACACTGGGAGAGTCTAGACAGAGAGGAGAGGAGAAACAATGAGAGAGATTAGAGAGAGAAAGAGGAGAAACACTGGAAGAGATTAGACAGAGAGGGGAGGAGAAACAATGAGAGAGATTAGAAAGAGGAGAATGGAAACAGTCAGAGATTAGAGCGCGAGAGAGATGAGATACAATAGGAGAAATTAGAGGGAGGAGAGGAAAAGCACGGGATGAGATTAGGGTGAGAGAGAGATACAATACTCAGAGATTAGAGAGAGGAAAAGTCCTGGGAGCACTGTAGGGCTTTAAAAAATAGCCGGATGTTTCAGCCTCTTTCTGTCAGTGCACTGCCTTCCCATCTGCAAGCCCTCAGGTGTGCCTCCTTGTGGTAACCCAGGGGAACAGACATGCGTTCATAACCCGCATGTCCATCCATGGGAGAATGCCTCCTCTACCTGGTGGATCCCTCAGGAGGGTTAAAGGCTACGGAATCAAACCTTGGCAGAAATCTTTGGGGTAGAGCCCAAAGGTGGATTGTTGTCTAAATATGTCATCTTTCTGGAAGTCACTGCAGCCAAAGTGGTGCCAAACCTGGTGCTTTACATCCCATCGGGGAGCTGATGGTGTAGTGGTATAGTGGCTACCAAAGCAGAGACCCTGGCGACTCGGGTTTGAATACTGTCATGGCGGCTGGTGGGGTTTTAATTAAATAAAAATCTGGAATTAAATGTATAATCACAGAATCACAGTGCAGAAGAGGCCCTTCAGCCCATCGAGTCTGCACTGACACATGAGAAACACCTGACCTACCTACCTAATCCCATTTACCAGCACTTGGCCCATAGCCTTGAATGTTATGATGTGCCAAGTGCTCATCCAGGTACTTTTTAAAGGATGTGAGGCAACCCGCCTCCACCACCCTCCCAGGCAGCGCATTCCAGACCCTCACCACCCTCTGGGCAAAATAGTTTTTCCTCACATCCCCCCCTAAACCTCCTGCCCCTCACCTTGAATTTATGCCCCCTTGTGACTGACCTTTCAACTAAGGGGAACAGCTGCTCCCGATCCACCCTGTCCATGCCCCTCATAATCTTGTACACCTCGATAAGGTCACCCCTCAGTCTTCTCTGCTCCAACGAAAGTTAACCCAAGTCCATGCAACCTCTCTTCATAACTTAAATGTTTCATCCCAGGCAACATCTTAGTGAATCTCCTCTGCACCCCCTCCAGTGCAATCACATCCTTCCTATAATGTGGTGAGCAGAACTGCACACAGTACTCCAGCTGTGGCCTCACCAAGGTCCTATACAACTCCAACATAACCTCCCTACTTTTGTAATCTATGCCTCGATTGATAAAGGCGAGTGTCCCATGTGCCTTTTTCACCACCCCAGTAACATGCCCCTCTGCCTTCAGAGATCTATGGACACACACACCAGCGTCCCTTTGTTCCTCAGAACCATTGTTGATTTTTGTAAAAACCCATCTGGTTCACCAATGTCCTTTAGGGAAGGAAATCTGCTGTCCTTACCTGGTCTGGCTCTCTACATGTGACTCCAGCCCCTGATATCTGGGCAGTGAAGGTCTCCATCGTTTTTTTTCCCCCCAGGCTTGTGTCCTGGAGAGGGCACAACAGCTTCACTGCAGAACTTATGCTTAACATAGAATTGACTATGACAGTGCAAACCACCATCTTACAAGACAAGAGGCTCCCAACGTAAGGTTGAGCACGTGACTGAATAGGACAGGAGGGGGTGTTAATTGAAACAGCACGAATTCCTCCTTTCACCACCCACCCATAAACAGAAAGGTGTTTTTTTTTTTATTTGCTTCCCACTTTACACACTGTGGTATATTTCCCAACATCTTGGTTTCGGCGGGATTTAATAGGAATTAACTTTTCTATTAATCACCCCACAGCAAACTCAAAATAGGATGAGCTCAAAGAGTTAGTTTTATTTGCACTCACTCAAAGCATGGGAGGAGGGTGTCAACGTCACCCCCTCACATTCATGCCTGTTATGGCACAGCAGTTGGTAAAGGCTGAATTGTTTAAATCCCAGAGGGAAACTTGAACAACTGTCATAACCTATTTTTTCAATTGATATGTTTGAGATGCAGCTCTGAATTCAGGAATAAGACCACCAAGCCTCAAGAGGTTTTCTTCTATAAAACTTAATTAAGCATTTATTAATTTAACAACTAATTAAACACATACGCGTGTCTCCAAATTACCACCATAATAACTCTTAAACAAATTCCTAAATTAATCACTCCCAGGAAAGTCTTCATCAAGGCAAACAATAACCCATAGACTTAAACAAACACCAGGCAAAGCACATTTGGCCTTACAAATTCAACATGAGGCTCCTTTCCAGACATAGTTGTTGGCTTACAGGCTGGCTAAATCTTAAATGCCTCTGGCTTGCACACGCAAACGCCTTTCTGTTTATACCTGGCTTCCCCTTTGAATGCAAATTTTCCATTGTATTTCTAGGTTTCTTTATAATTTGACCTCTTCTAACAATAATGCTTTCATCCCACCAATTTTATTAGTGATATAAACACGTTGCTCGGTGTCTCCTAGCTAGGAGCAAGATTTTACCCACTCTTTTGAATGCTTTATTCAACAAATGCAAATATACTCTTTATCTTCTATCCTTATGTGTATCTAATTAAAATCACAAACTACTGTACATCAAAGCACCCAGACTAGCTGGCTTTAGTCCAATTTAGGTACACACACATAGACACAAACCCTACTACAATTGCACTTTAAAATAATCTCCAATAACATTATACACATTGATATCTCATCATGACATGCCATAATAAAGAGATAGGGAAAATATAGATTTACAGTGCAGGGACAAATATTGTTTCATGTGGGTTCCTGAGTCCAGAATCAAAGTCCAATGAGGTATTCCTTCACAGAAGTCGGTGAGCTGAAAGCTGGTGCTGGACAATTCACTTTTCCAATGACGTTGACTTCACGCGATGAGATGGGCATGCAGAGATGAATCAGTCTTTTTGGCAAAGGTATAGAATTTCCAGCAGAAGCAACTTAGATAGAGACAGGTGTGCAGCCTGGGGCAGAGCTCCTTTTCTGTGATGCTGCTAGTCAGAGGGTGAAAAGGCAGACTGACCTTTGCAGTTCTGCAAGGCAATATTACGGGTTCTACATGCCAGAGGTCCATGCCATGTGACTCCTACATCTCCAAACTGCCTTTTGTAAAGTGTACATATCCCCCCTCTGGATCCCCAAAATTGCTAAATGTCCCAACCATTAAGAATTGAATGAAAGGTTCCTTTTTCTTTATTCTTTCATGGGCAGCGGGTGTCACCTGCAAGGTCAGCATTCGTTGCTCATGCCTAATTACCCTTGAACTGAGTAGCTTGCTTGGCTATTTCAGAGGGCAGTTGAAAATCAACCGCATTTCTATGGGTCTGGAGTCACACGTAGGGCAGACCAGGTAAGTATGGCAGATTTCCTTCCCTAAAGGACATCAGGGAACCAGATGGGTTTTTACAACTATCGCTGATAGTTGTCATGGTTACCATTACCAAGCTTAGCTTCATATTCCAGATTTATTAACTGAATGGAAGGTTTGAACCCATGGAATTTGAACTCACATCCCCAGAGCATTAGCCTGGGCCTTTAGATTACTATTCGAGAGGTATTACCATTATGCTAGCATCCCCCATGTTGCGGTGCCTTGATTTTAGCAGACGAGCAGCCTGGGTTGTGAAATGCAGAGTCTATTTGTATATCTCTCTTCGATTTTGGCCCGTGCAGTCCACAGGGGGTTGTTAGTGGCTCACGAGGGATGCCGATTGCGAGCATCCCCAATACTACTTATTTTGTTCTAGGTCACTGACAGACATGGACTCGGCCAGTTTATGTGTGTTTCCAGTTTGTAATTGTTAGAAATAGTAATAAGCGTATCTCTATCTATAATTTATATTTTTTAAAAGTGCTATGACCGAGCAGTTTGGTCAAGCTGAGGGTAACAACAGTCATAACCTATATCCTTAAGTGATATATTTCAGATGCAACTCTAAATTCAGGAATCAAGCCACCAGTTCTCAAGAGGTTTTATATTAAACTAAATGAGACATTTTATTAATTTACACAAGTTAAATATATATGCATGGCTACAAATGACTAATATCATAGCTTTTAATAAATTCCCAAACTAATCTCCATTAAGACAACAGCAACCTATAGACTTAACCAGACACCAGGCAAAGCAATTTCACCTTACCAATTCAAAATGAGGCTATTCTCACTTTGGTTCCTGTGGAGACAGCTGCAGGCTTACAGCTTCTTTGACCTTACATTGTCTCTGCCTTCCATACATAAGACTGACCTCCGTTCTATCCAGGACATGTCACTGAATGTATATTCTCCAGCTCCACCCCTTCTAATAATAAAACCCCTTTCATAGCACCAATTTATTAGTAATATAGATATATTGCTTGGTCTCTGCCAGCTAGGTAACAGATTTCACCCCACTCCTTGAATGCTCTATTCAAAAAATGCAAATACACTCTACCTCTCTAACATATCAAAACTACTACACATCAAAGCACCCAGACTAACTGGCTCTAATCTTATTAAGACACACACACAGACTACACCTCTATTTTAAAAGAAACATGTTTTCCAATAATATGATATACACGAATAGCTTCATGACAAAACAATGCAGAGTGAGGTCTCAGTCACTCACAGGAGAGATGCTGGTTGCTGTTCATGTTTTTAAGTGTTTCTTTTGGCTCGGGGTAATGGAGGGGGGATAGTTGGGTCATGCTGGAATTGGGGATTATTTTTATTGTGACCATCACTGGGAAGGTGTTGTAAGGGGTGGGTACAGGTTTCTTGATGGGTCTTCAGTTCTGAAAGGTTAACAGTGACAGGGATCCGGCATCCGATGGCAGTGAACAGCTCGCTAACAGGGTCCTCGTAGGATCATAGAAATTTTAAGGCACAGAAAGAGGCCATTTGGCCAAACATGCCTGTGCTGGCTGAGAAACGAACCACCCGGCCTAATGCCACTTTGCAGCATTCGGTCCGTAGCCCTGTGGGTTACGGCACTCGAGGTGAACATCCAGCACACTCCCTTAGTTCTTCAATTAGATGGCGGTGAGTCCCTCACCTGAGTGTAAAACCTGCAATGCTCTGGTGCTTCCTCTAAATCTTGTCACCATTCTCCTCCTGCCGCCTTTTCCCCCCCTTTTTTTTCATTAGGGAAATGTGGGCTTCGTTGGCTGGGCCATAATTTGTTGTCCATCCCTAATTGCCCTTGAGAAGGTGGTGGGTGAGCTGCCTTCTTGAGCCGCTGCAGTCCCTGTGGTGTAGGTACACCCACAGTGCTGTTAGAGAGGGAGTTCCAGGATTTTGACCCAACGACAGTGAAGAAACAGCCAATATATTTACAAGTCAGGATGGTGAGTGGCTTGGAGGGGAACTTCCAGGTGGTGGTGTTCCCATCTATCTGCTGCTCTTGTCCTTCTAGGTGGTAGCGGTCGTGGGTTTGGAAGGTGCTGTCTAAGGAGCCTCGGTGAATTCCTACTGATCATCTTGTAGATGGTACACACACTGCTGCTACTGTGAGTCGTTGGTGGAGGGAGTGAATGTTTGTGGATGTGGTGCCAATCAAGCGGGGCTGCTTTGTACTGGATGGTATTGAGTTTCTTGAGTGTTCTGGGAGCAGCACTCATCCAGGCAAGTGGGGAGAATTCCATCACATCCCTGACTTGTGCTTTGTGGATGATGGACAGGCTTTGGGGAGTCAGGAGGTGAGTTACTCGCCACAGGATTCCCAGTATCTGACCAGCTCTTCTGGCCACGGTGTTTATATGGCAAGTCCAGTTCAGTTTCTGGTCAATGGCAACCTTCACCCTTCCTTGCTCCTCCTCCTCTTTCAGCTCAGACACAAGGCTACATTCATGGACGCCGCAACACTGGGGTGAGGCTCACTTCCCAAGCATGTGCAGATGCGCTCAGCTTCATCCTCATCAGCAGCAAGGGCTGATCGCCCAGTCACTGAGGAGGTCACAACTGCACTGAAAATATAGGCTACAAGCTGATTCCAAGGAGGCTTCAACCCAAGGTTGTAGATGGCACACACTGCTGCCAGTGTGCGTCGGTGGTGGAGGGAGTGACTGTTTGCGGACGGGGTGCCAATCAAGTGGCTGCTTTGTCCTGGGCGGTGTTCAGCTTCTTGAGTATTGTTGGAGCTGCACTCATCCAGGCAAGGGGAGAGTATTCCATCTCACTCCTGACTCCAAGCAGGCTTAAATCCAATGTCGGTCAATGAACTCCATACAGTTCAACAATTGCCAAAACATTATCCGGTTAATTGTTTTAGAACCATAGCAAAGTTACAGCACAGAAGGAGGCTATTACGTCCATCTTGTCCATGCCAGCCTGAGGACACCCAGGTGCCCTTTCTAATCCCACCTTCCTGCACCCGGCCCATAGCCCTGCAGTTTACAGCACTTTAGGTGCAGATCCAGGTATTTTTTAAAAGAGTTTAGACTTTCTGCCTCTACCACCAACTTGTGCAGCGAATTCCAGACACCCACTACCCTCTGCATCTGCCACTTATCTTGAATCTATGTCCCCTGGTTCTAGTATTCTCCACCAGGGGAAACAATTTTATCCTGTCCACTCTATCTATTCCCCTCATCATTTTGTACACCTCAATCAAGTCACCTCTCAGCCTTCTTTGTTCTAAGGAAAATAACCCCAACCTATCCAATCTCTCCTCGCAGCTACACTTTCCTAATCCTGGCAACATTCTTGTAAACCTCCTCTGCACTCTCTCCAGGGCTATTACGTCCTTCCTGTCATGTGGTGACCAGAACTGCACACAATACTCCAGTTGTGGCCTCACCAGTGTTTTATACAATTCCAACATTATATCCTCACTTTTATATTCTATACCTCTGCCAATGAAGGAGAGCATTCCATATCGCTTCTTTGCAACCTTGTCTACTTGAACTGCTGCCTTCAGGGATCTGTGTACGTGTACGCCAAGATCTCTCACTTTATCTACCCCTCTTTGTATATTCCCGCTTATTGTGTTTTAAATTGGCTCATACTCTTCCAATAAAAAAAAACGGATTTCAGATTCTTATCCGGTGAAATTCAGTTCACAGTTCTTGCCAAATTCAGTGGTGTTTCTCTCTGGTAGAGGTCAGACTCCCAGCCTCCGAGCTCAAAGAGGGAACAAACACAATGGATCCCACTGCCAACTATTGAACCGGCAACTTTGTCTGCTTCTCTCGTCCTGTGTCTGACAGCCTCTGCGACCCACAGCGTCGCGATCTCCGGCAGGGCTGGGGCAAGGAAGCAGGTCCTGAATCCTCCCCTAGCCGGAATGGGGGGATCGGACCCCCTTCTCTTGACAATCTGCTCCACACTGTTCCCAGCTGGGCAATCCAGCTCCCAGGGTGGCGCCAGAGAACCTAACTTTTATTTTTTGTTTAGATATGTGGAGAGCGGCTACTGAACAGAGTCACAGGAGTCAGCTGTTGAACTTTTTAACAAAAGAATAAAAGAATTGTTGTTTTTCACATGAGGCTTTCCAATCTCTACTCTCCAAGAACTCGCTTGGGGACCTTCTCCCAAATCGAAGCTTTTTCTCAGAGGCCTTCCACAAGCGTCCACGTCCAGGGTTTTGAACTCTCCTTCCGATGTCCCTCTCCCCTAGGTCACCATGTGTGCTCAAGCTTTGCCTTCCACACACTCTCTCTTCAATGCTAAGCCAGGCCAATAAAACACCACTGCTTCACATCCCCATAATAAAGAGTTGCAGACCTTCCACTGTCTCCTTGGATCTTCTGGCTTCTCGAAAGCCTACATTGCTTTAAGTCTGTGTCCTACATCATCTCCCTTTAAGCTTGGAGCCTTTCTCTGCTCCTCACTAATAACTTCACTTAACAGGCCTTTTTCCTGTCCTTGTCCTTTGACTTAACTGTCCTCTTTGGGTCTTTCCTGCTCCACTTTCTGGTTCCAGAGATGTCTTCTTTGGTCTTTGGAACCTGCTCCTTGCAGTTCCCTCTCTTTTGTTTAGCTTCTCCTGGCCTCTGCTTCCAAATTTACTCCGGGACTTGCTATCTGGCCCTCTCTTATGCTGCTTCTGCTAGCACCCTCTTTCAACCTTGGAGCACACTGGCCAACTGCACTCAAGCTACTTTTCGGTCTCTGTGGAGCCTCATGTTGCTAGGCAACAGCACAATTTCTTTCTATCTTGTGTTGGGTTTACCTTCCCTTCAAGAGCCGTAAGGGCTTTGTTAAAATGCAGGCTTCTTTTAAAGTGAAACTAAAGCTCAGCTTTCCCTTTTCCTAACACACAAATACAGAACATAAAATCATACAAACAAGGAGCAGGAGAAGGCCATTCAGCCCCTCAAGCCTGCTCTGCCATTTAATAATATCATGGCTGATCGAATAGTAACCTCAAATCTGCATCCCTCTTACCCCCAATAACCTATCACCCCCTTGCTTACCAAGAATTTTTCCAGCTCAGCCCTAAAAATATTAAAAGACTCTGCTTCCAACTCCTTTTCAGAAAGAGAATTCCAAAGGTTCACGACCCTCTGAGTGAAAACATTTTACCTCATCTCCTGTTTTAAATGGGTGACCCCCTATTTTTAAATAGTGGCCCCTGGTTCTAGATTCTCCACAAAAGGAACCACCCTCTCCACATCCACCCTGTCAAAGCCACTCAGGATCGTATAAGTTTCAATCAAATCTCCTCTTACTCTTATAAACCCCAGTGGATACAAGCATAGCCTGTCCAACCTTTCCCCATAAGACAACCCACACATCCCAGGTTTTAGTCTTGTAAACCTTTCCTGATCTGCTTCCAATGCATTGACATCCTTCCCTAAATAATGTGATCAATACTGTACACTGTGGTCTCACTAGTGCCCTGTATAACTGAAGCATAACCTCCCTACTGTTGTATTCAATTCCCCTTTACAATAAATGATAACATTCTATTAGTTTTCCTAATTACTTGCTGTACCTGCATACTAGGCATTTGTGATTCATGCACTAGGACACCCAGATCCCTCTGCACCTCAGAGCTCTGCAATCTCTCCCCATTTAGATAATATGTTTCTCTTTAATTCTTCCAGCCAATATGAACAATTTCATATTTACCCACATTGCACTCCATCTGCCAGATCTTTGCCCGCTCACTTAATCTATCTATAACTTTTCGTAGCCTCTTTATGTCCTCATCACAACTTACTTTCCTGCCTACCTTTGCGTCATCAGCAAATTTGGCAACCATCCCACCCATCCCTTCATCCAAGTCATTTATATAAATTGTAAACAGTCGAGGTCCCAGTACACATCCATGTGGCACAACCACTCGTTACATCTTGCCAACCTGAAAAATACCCATTTTAGCCTACTCTCTGCCTCCTGTTAGCCAGCCAATCTCCTATCCATGCCAATATGTTACCCCCCATACTATGAGCTTTTATTTTCCACAATAACCTTTGGTGTGGCAGCCAATTTGCACACAGAAAATAACTCTGACAAATAACAATGTGATTATGACCAGATAATCTTAACTTTGAGTAGCGTTGATGGAGGAATAAGTGTTGGCCTGAGAACCCCACCACCAACCACACGCCCATTCTCCCATTCTCCTCTCCTGTTCTTCTTCAAAATGTTCCAGTGGGTCTCTTCCCACACTCCTGCTCACCTTCCATGTCCGCTTTACTCTCCGACCCAAGCTAATCCCACTCTCCTCAACTCCCCAGGTCCTTTAAATGTTTCATTCTCCTGCCGCATGTTTTAATATCCCATCCATTCTAATCCCGATTGCCCGCTCCGCCTTTTCGATACCACAGGAAATCTAATCTCACCCTTCTCACGCATCTTCAAACTCCGCATCTATATTTTTGCATTGCTGAAATGAATCACAAGCTGCTGAACCTTTGCATTTTGCAGTCATCAGGACAAATACAAGAAAGCCAAATTTCAAATGACCACAGTCTAGACTGTAGGAGAAAAGGGTGATGACTGGTTGGCAAGTCCACTCTGATTGGACGAGGTGTTGGCATGGAGAAATCCATGGGGAACTTTAGGCTCTCCAAGCCCCCAGTACTTCAAGAAAAGGCACAAGGCTTGAACATATCCCTTTTGTTTGCAGAGAGCAGGCCTGTGATATAAATGCATGTCACATCTAGAAAGTGTATTTGCTTTTCGTTTATGGGATCTGGGCATCACTGGCTAGGCCAGCGTGTGTGGCCTATCCCTAATTACCCTTGTTCAGAGGGCATTTAATAATTAACCACATTGCTGTGGGAGTCACAAGCAGGCCAGACCAGGTAACCGCCGTGGATTTCCTTCCCTAAAGGCTATTAGTGAACCAGATGGGTTTTTCTGACAATCAGCAATGGTCAGACCTTTTAAGTCCAGATTTTTACTAAATTCATATTTCACCATCTTGGCATAGTGGGATTTGAACCCAGGTGCTCAGAGCATCACCCTGGGTCTCTGCAATACTAGTCCAGTGACAATACCACAGTGCCACTGCCTACCCAAGTCACATCACAAGCTCGTCTGATTATCTTAGATCGGTTGTGAGTGGAGCCAACTGCGCACTCATGGTTCTTCAGTAAGTGCTGTCCAATCACAGAATCTTACCTAACAGTAGATATTTTGTTTTAGGTTTTGAAGCTCGGTCTGCTTGAGTTGTACTCTGCCTTTTAAGGAACAACCGAAGGAACATGCTGTTTGGTTCAATCAAACCATTGGGATGTTTCATATTTTTTTATATATCTCAACTATGGGATAGGTGAAGCTACCGTAGCTGTAGATCGGTGAGAATGTGAAGTCATATAGTGTAGATGCATTGAAGCAAAAGATAAGGAGACAGGAGTTTCAGGGTGTTTCTATGGGTCAGATGGAGAGGGGTGGGAGAGGGGCCCATGAGTGCCAAAAACCGGCATAGCCAAGTGGGCTGATTGTCCTGCTTCTATCGGTAATACTTCTTTAATACTTAACCATCTGAGATCGCTCCTACGCTCGCTCCTCATACCCTTCAATAACTCACACGGTCTATCCTGACTCTGCTGAGTAATGCACCAGCACTTCACTATCTCACCCATTCTAACCTTACACCCATGCCCTGTAACACCCCAACCAGCCTCATCTCACTCTCCGGTCACTCCAAAGTCCCCATTTAATATCCGATCCTGTCAAATCGCACTCTCCTAATCACTCGCCATAACCCTCTCGGCTCTGAGTCGCAAGGCTCTGTGCTCAAGCCCCACACACGGATTGTGCTGAGAAAGCCAGGCTGACACTCCAGTGCATTACTGAGGGAGGGCTGCACAGTCAGAGGAGCTGCCCTTTGGATCAAATGTTAAACTGAGGCCTGACTGCCCCCTCAGATTGACATGAAAGATCCCCCAGTCCAATTTTGAGGTGGGGGTTGGTGGGGTTGGGTTCCCAATGTTCCGGCCTATAGAACGAGAGTATTATCTGATTATTGTCGCATTGCTGTTTTTGGGAGCTTTCATGTGCAAATTGGCTCCTACGCTTCGGGATGTCCTGTGACTACTGAAACCATATCTCTGTAAACTCCTCCCACCCCTAGCAACCCTCCCTATCTCTGTAACCTCCTCCCACCCCTAACAACCCTCCCTATCTCTGTAACCTCCTCCAGCCCCTGCAATCCTCCCTATTTTTGTAACCTCCTACAGCCCCTGCAACCCTCCCTATCTCTGTAACCTCCTCCAGCCCCTACAACCCTCCCTATCTCTGTAACCTCCTCCAGCCCCTACAACTCTCCCTATCTCTGAAGCCTCCTCCAGCCCTGAAAATCAACCCCACACTACTCCCACTGCCCCAGTTTCTCCCCATATCCCTCTATCAATCCCATGCTAGGCCCATTGTCCCACAATCTCCTGATAGCCCTGTATCAATCCCACACTATTCCCACTGTCCCTCTCTCTCCACATCGTCCTGTATTAATCCCACACTAATCCCACTGCCCCACCCTCTCCGAAAAGCCCTATATCAACCCCACACTAGCCCCACTCTCCCCCTCTCTTCCCATAACCTTGTATAAATCCCACACTAATCCCACTGCTCCATTCTCTCCACATCGTCCTGTTTCAATCCCACGTTAATCCCACTTCCCCACTCTCTCCCAATAGCCCTATATCAATCCCACACTAATCCCACTGCCCCACACTCTCCCCATAGCCCTGTATCAATCCTACACTAATCCCACTGCCCCACACTCTCCCCATAGCCCTGTATCAAACCTACACTAATCCCACTGCCCCACACTCTCCCCATATCCCTGAAAATCAATTCCACACTAATCCCAATTGCCCCACTCTCTCCCGATAGCCCTATATCGATCCCACACTAGTCCCACTGCCCCACACTCTCCCTAAAGCCATGAAAATCAATCCCACACTAACCCCACTTCCCCACTCTCTCTCAATAGCCCTATATCAACCCCACACTAGTCCCACTGTCCCTCTCTCTCCATATCATCCTGTATCAATCCCACACTGACCCCACTGCCCCACTCTCTCTCAGTAGCCCTATATCAACCCCACACTAATCCCACTGCCCCCCTGTCTTCCCATAACCCTGTATAAATCCCACACTAACCCCACTGCTCCATTCTCTCCACATCATCCTGTATCAATCCCACACTAATCCCACTTCCCCACTCTCTCCCAATAACCCTATATCAACCCCACACTAGTCCCACTGCCCCCCTCACTTCCCATAACCCTGTATCAATCCCACACTAATCCCACTGCCCCACTCTCTCCCGATAGCCCTATATCAATCCCACTGCCCAACTCTCTCCCGATAGCCCTATATCAATCCCACACTAATCCCACTGTCCTCCTCTCTCTGCAACGCCCAATATAAATCTCAGTCTAATCCACTCCTCCCACACCACCACTGCTCAATCCCCATTGACATGGATCATCTGCGTGGGCCCTAAACCCTGAAACTTGCTTGCTAAACCTCTCTGTCTCCCACTCCTCCTTTACAATATTCATGGAAAACCGGCCCTTTAACTAAGAGTTTGGTCACCTGTCCTAATATCTTCTCGTGTTGCAGGTTGTTCTGGTGTTTTTCTGCCTCTAGTTGCAAGGAGCAGAATTCTTTTGCCTTGTTTATATGTTTTTCTCTATATTCATTCATGGGAAATGCTGTGTGAGCATTTATTGCCCATCCCTAATTGCCCTTGAGAAGGTGGTGGTGAGCTGCCTTCTTGAGCTGCTGCAGTCCATGTGGTGTAGGTACACCCACAGTGCTGTTAGGGAGGGAGTTCCAGGATTTTGACCCAACGACAATGAAGGAACAGTGATATATCTCCAAGTCAGGATGGGGAGTGACTTGGAGGGGAACATCCAGGTGGTGGTGTTCCCATGCGTCTGCTGCCCTTTTCCTTCTAGATAGTCGTTGTGGTTTGGAAGGTGCTGCCGAAGGAGCCTTGGTGAGTTTCTGCAGTGCATCTTGTAGATGGTACACACTGCTGCTACTGTGCGTCAGTGATGGAGGGAGAGAATGTTTGTGGATGTGGTGACAATCAAGCGGGGCTGCTTTGTCCTGGACAGTGTCAAGCTTCTTGAGTGTTGTGGAAGCTGCACTCATCCAGGCAAGTGGAGTGTGTTATATCACAATCCTCACTTGTGCCTTGTAGATGGTGGTCAGGCTTTGGGGAGTCAGGAGGTGAGTTACTCACCGCAGGATTCACAGCCTCTGACCTGCTCTTGTAGCCACAGTATCTACATGGCTAGTCCAGGTCAGATTCTGGTCAATGGTGACCACAGGATGTCAATAGTGGGGGATTCAGCAATGATAATGCCATTTAAAGTCAAGGCTAGACGGTTAGATTCTCTCTTGTTGGAGATGGTCATTGCCTGGCACTTGCGTGGCGTGAATGCTAATTGCCACTTATCAGCCAAAAGGCTGGGATGGAGAGGTCGGGATAGGGGTGGCCTGTGGTGTGTCAGGTGGCAGGACACAGTGTTGGGGACATGTATCAATGTTCTGGGTCACCTCCTAAACCTATTGCGGCCCGGATTTAGCGAAATGGCCTCCCGGACTCCAAGGAATAAATAACAAGGGGAGATTAGTGAAAGCTGTATCCTCTGCAGTTCGGAAAGGTGAGGGTCAAAGTTTTCAAGATGGTCAGGGGAAAGGAAGGGGTAGATAGAGATAAACCACTTATGCATCAAGGCCTAGTGGACATAACCTAAAAATTAGAGACAGGACTCTCAGGAGTCAACTCAAGAGACAGTTCAGCATGAAAAGAGCGATAGGGGTTTAGAACTCACCATCAAATTAAAGCATAAACATTTTTTAAGAAGCATTTTAGTGGATATTCTTGCCTTGTGCCAGGCCAATTGTTCATTTTAAATCTCAGGTTTACCAAGGGGTTGAAGAGATTATGAGGAAGGAGGTGGGGATAAGGGGTCTGGGCACACATGTTGTCACTCAGCAGAGATGGCCTCAATGGACTCCCCTCACCCTCCCCTCCCCCTCCGTTCCTCTCTTCCTCAGGCCACCAGGGTGGCGTTGCTTGGATTCAGCTTAGAGCAGTTTGCCCGCTCTCCGGCAGTCAGCTGGTTAACAGTGGATCCCTGCCTGCATGCAAACAAGCCCCTTGATCGGAGCTGGTAAACAGGGGCCACAGCTGGCAGCCGAGGATGACATCTTCGAGCGGCCTAATGAGAGCCGGGCCACAGGGGAGCCAGCGAGTCCCTCGCCGACTGAGTGACAAACAAAGGCCTGCAACAGCAAAAATGTACAGTAAAATCAAGATTCACTCAAACACCGTCAATTTTCCTTGACTCTCCTTCTCATTCGAAGGCCAGTTCAGTGACCACCCGTTGCCCGCAGGCCAAGGCTGCTGGCGCCCCCCCACCCACCCCCTTCTCAGGCTGGTGGCTGTACAAATAGGCCTCAGGCTGGGCCGCTGCAGATGATGTAAAGGAGCTACCCGTGCACTGTGAGGCTACAGTTTGCTCGTAGGCCCAGACAGGGCTTTTAGTGGGACAGGAGCGCCTTCTCTGAGGGGAAAACAACACTGTCGGCCAACTGACAGAGACATATCGCTCCCTGTCCTGGACACCAGCTAACAAAATAGCCCGATCTCCGAATACCCAGCGACTCATCGTGTCAGAGCAGGATTGCCGTATGAGGAGAGGTCGGGCCGACTAGGCCCGTATTCACTGGAGTTTAGGAGAACGAGAGGGGAGGGTGGTCTCGTTGAAACGTATAAATTTGTGACAGGGCCGGACAGGCTGGATGCAGGGACGATGTTCCCTCTGGTTGCTGGAGTGGTGGGTGGGAGCGTTGCTGGTATAGAACAAGGGGTCACAGTCTAAGGGTGCGGGGAAACCATTCAGCACGGAGATGAGGAGAAACTTCTTCACTCAGAGGGTGGTGAACATGTGGAATTCTCTTCCGCAGAGGCCTGTGGAGGCCAAGTCACTGAATATATGTAAGGAAATAGACAGATTTCTGGACTCTGAGGGCACCAGGGGGGTTCGGGGAGATTGTGGGAGTGTGGTATTGAGAGACAGGTTTAGCCATGATCGTACTGAATGGCAGAGCAAGCTCGAAGGGCCGAATGGCCTACTCCTACTCCTATTTTTTATGACTTGGACTCACAGCCTCTGGGTCATTCGTCAGGTAGAGTCATAATAGGCCGCAGGCTGAATGTGTCCAGTTAATTAATGATGTACTCAGCGCTGTACAGAAGCAAGGAGGTATACAGGATGGAAGGAAGGTAATCGCACAGCCTCACTCCCTCTCCATAGCAACACAGAATGAATCCCATTGCCCGGCTCTATCCCAATAATCCTGTATCAATCCAAAGCTAATGCCACATCTCCGCTTTCTCCCAGAGCCCTGTATCAACCCCAAAATAATCTCGCTGTCCCCACTTTCTCCTCATAGCCCTGTAGCAATCCAAAACTATACCCGCTACCCCGCTTTCTCCCCATAGCCCTGCATAAATTCCAAACTAATCCCACTTTCTCACTCTCTCCATAGCTGTGTACTACACATAAGCAATCCCACTGCCTCGCTCTCTCCATATAGCCCTGCATCAATGCAAGGTTAATCACAGTCCACCTATAAAACTACATCAGTCCAGATCTAAATATGCTTCACTTTGGTGTCCCCATAACACTGCATCAATCCCGAACTCATCTCACTCTCCTGCACTCTCTCCCACAGCCCTGTGACAATCCAAAAGTGATCCCACTGTCCCTCTCCACACAGCGCTATATCAATCCCTAAACTTATCCCACACTGCCGCTCTGTTCCCATTGTGCAGTATCAATCCCAAACTAATCCCACTGTCCTGCACTTTCTCCATAGTCCTGTATCAATCCCAAGATAATCCCACTGTCCCACACTCTCTCCATAATCCTGTATCATCCCAAACTAAACCCACTGTCCCGCACTTTCTCCTTAGTCCTGTATCAATCCCAAACTAAACCCACTGTCTCACATTCTCTCCATAATCCTCTATCAAACCCAAACTAAAGCCACTGTCCCACACTCTCCCCATAATCCTGTATCAAACCCAAACTAAACCCACTGTCCCATACTCTCTCCATAATCCTGTATCAATCCCACACTAAACACACTGTTCCACACTTTTCCTTAACTCCATATGAATCCAAAGGCATTGCCCGCTTTCTCTCAAAGAACCTGCATAAATCACAAAGCTTAACTATCTGTTCTGATGTTCCCCTATAGCCTTGAATCAATACAAACTAAATGCTGTGTCCTTATCCTGCATCATTCCCAAATTAATCCACTACCCTTGCTTTCCCCATAACCCTTTGTCTATTGCAAAGTAATCCCACAGCCACATCCTCTTCCCATCGCTCTGGATAAATTCCAAACTACCAGTTCACTGGTTGCAGTGTGTACCATCCACAAATTGCTCTGCAGCAACTCACCAAGGCTCCTTCGGCAGCACATTCAAACTCGCAACCTCTGCTATCTTGAAGGACAAGGGCAGCAGACACACGGGAGCACCACCACCTTCAAGATCCCCCCTAAGTCACTCACCATCCTGACTTAGAAATATATCGGCTGTTCCTTCATTGTCACTGGGACAAAATCCTGGAACTCCCTCCCTAACAGCACTGTGGGTGTACCTACACCACAGGGACTGCAGCGGTTCAAGAAAGCAGCTCACCACCACCTTCTCAAGGGGCAATTAGGGATGGACAATAAATGCTGCTCTAGCCAGCGACGACTGCATCCCATGAGCCAGTATATAACACAAAAATCTCCTCCTTGGACATGCTAATTGAATTTCCCTAGTATCTCCCCTTAGCATTGTATCTCTTCCAAATTGAACATATTCCCCGTTCAATCATAACCGTGGTTCTCCAGGCTGATCCCTGGGATGTAAAGATCATCCTGTGAGGAGAGGTGGAATAGTCCAGGTCCGTATTCTCTGGATAAAAACAAAAAAACTACTGCGGATGCTGGAAATCCAAAACAAAAACAGAATTACCTGGAAAAACTCAGCAGGTCTGGCAGCATCGGCGGAGAAGAAAACAGTTGACGTATGAGGACTCGAAACGTCAACTCTTTTCTTCTCCGCCGATGCTGCCAGACCTGCTGAGTTTTTCCAGGTAATTCTGTTTTTGTTCCGTATTCTCTGGAACTGGAAGAGTGGAAGGTGATCCCATCGAAACATATAATTGTTTGCAGGCTGTAAGAAATAACCTTTCAATAACTTCTTTAAAATCCTAAGAAATTTCTTGAGTATTATCGGGATGCCTATCCCAAACTCCGATAACTAGAAGATCCTTCACTCAAAGAGCGGTAAATCTTTGGAATTCTCAAAGACAGGAAACTATGGATACGCAGTCACTGAGTATATTCAAGGCTGAGATGGAAAGACTCCTGGAAAGAAAGGGAATCACAGATTATGGGGATAGCCGTGGATGATGAGGATGAGATAGAAGAGGAGCAATGGTTTTAATGAAGTGTTCAGAAGGCTTGGCCGGCCGACCTCTGCTCCTGCTTCTTATGCTGGTCTGTTGTTCCGAGTACAATGATGCACTGAACATAGTCAGGACAGAAATGGTCCAGCAATATCACATTTACAGACTGAAAGGATCATTACAGTGAATTGCAGCTGGACTAGGCAGGCACACCTAATAGAGTCAGGGCAGTAACTATACAGCAAGATCGCGTATACACAAGTGAACAGAGTCAGTCCGGTACATGGACAGCATATACAGGCCAAACAGAGACAGCACACTAACTGTGCAAAAGGGGTAGAAATACATACAGTAAAAGGTCAGGTGAGTAACGGTACAACAAAATGACGTATTAACACTAAAAAGAGTCTGGACAGCAAGTGTGCAGGAGGGATCAATATGCACACTAAGCTAGTCTGGATAGTAATTGTACAACAGGGATACATATAGACACTGAACAGAGCAGGAATAGCAATTGTACAAGAGGAATACTATACACATTAAACAGAGTCTGGGTAATAACTGTAAAACAGGAATACATATACTCACTAAACAGGGCCAGGATAGTAACTGTAAAACCGGAATGCATATACACACAAAACTGAGTCTGGATAGTAGTTGCATAACAGGAATACATATACAGGCTGAAAAAAGTATGGATAGTAATTGTACAATGGGAATACAGAAACAAACTAAACAGATTCTGGATAGAAAATGTACAGTGGGAATACATATGCAAACTCAACACAGTCTGGGTAGTAACTGTGGAACAGGAAAACATATGAATACTAAACATGGTCTGAATAGTAATTGTACAACAGGAGCACATATAAAGATGAAAAATAGTCTGGATAGTAATTGTAGAGTGGGAATACATATACACACTAAACAGAGTCTGGATAGTAACTGTGGAACAGGAATAAAAATAAACACTAAACAGAATCTGGATAATAATTGTGCAACAGGAATACATATGAACACTAAAAAGAGTCTGGTTAGTAATTGTATAACAGGAATACATATACACAATAAAAAGTGTCTGGATAGTAATTGTATAACAGGAATACATATACCCACTAAACAGAGTCTGGATAGTCAGTGTATCACAGGAATACATATATACACCAAACAGAGTCTGGATTGTAATTGTATAACAATAATACATGTGCACACTTAACAGAGCCTGGATAGTAATTGTATAATAGGAATACATATGCACACTAAAAAGAGTCTGGATAGCAATTGTATAAAAGGATTACATAAACACACTAAACAGAATCTGGATAATAACGGTGGAACAGGAAAGCATATGAACATTTTGTTTAGTGTGTATATGAATACCTATTGCAGTTACTACCCAGACTCTACTGGGTAGTAACTGCGCAATAGGAATACATATACACACTAAGCAGAGTCTGGATAGTAATTATTTAACCGGAATACATATACATACTAAGCAGAGTCTGGATAGTAACTGTGCAATAGGAAAACATATGAACACTAAACAGAGTCTGGATAGTAACCGTGCAACAGAAATACAGAAACACACTATACAGATTCTGGATAGTAACTGTGGAACAGGAATACATATACACACTATACAGAGTCTGGATAGTAACTGTGGAACAGGAATACATATGCACACTAAACAGAGTCTGGATAGTAACTGTGGAACAGGAATACATATACACACTATACAGAGTCTGGGTAGTAACTGTGGAACAGGAATACATATACACACTAAACAGAGTCTGGATAGTAACTGTGGAACAGGAATACATATACACACTAAACAGAGTCTGGATAGTAACTGTGGAACAGGAATACATATGCACACTAAACAGAGCCTGGATAGTAACTGTGGAACATGAAAACATATGCACACTAAACAGAGTCTGGAGAGTAACTGTGCAACAGGAATACAGAAGCACACTATACAGAGTCTGGATAGTAACTGTGCAACAGTAACACATATATACACTAAACAGAGCCTGGGTAGTAACTGTACACCAGGAATACCTATATATACTAAATAGATTCTGGATATTAATTGTGTAACAGTGGTACATATGCACAATAAACAAAGTCTGGATAGTAACTGTAGAACAGGGGCAAATGTAGAGACTAAACAGTTCCTGGATAGTAATTGTATAACAGGAATAAAGGTACACATTGAAAAGAGTTTGTGCAACAAAACACACTGAACAGTTTCTGGATAGTAACTGTAGAACAGAAATACATATGCACACTAAACAGAGCCTGGATAGTAACTGTGGAACAGGAGAACATATGCGCACTAAACAGAATCTGGATAGTAATTGTACAACATGAGTACATATACACACTAAACAGAGCCTGGGTCATAACTGTACACCAGGAATACCTATCTATACTATATAAAGTCTGGATATTAATTGTGTAACAGTAGTACATATGCACAATATACAAAGTCTGGATAGTAACTGTAGAACAGGGACACATGTACAGACTAAACAGTTCCTGGATAGTAATTGTATAACAGGAATAAAGGTACACATTGAAAAGAGTTTGGTCAGTAATGGTACAGCGGGAATGCATATAAACACTAAACAGAGTCTGGGTAGTAACTGTGGAACATGAAAACATACGCACACTAAACAGAGTTTGGATAGTAACGTGGAACAGGAAAACATAAGCAAACTAAACAGAATCTGGATAGTAACTGTGCAACATGAATACATATTACTCTGTTAAGTGTGCACATGTATTCTTGTTATACAGTTACAATCCAGACTCTGTTTGGTGTATATATGTATTCCTGTGATACATTGACTATCCAGACTCTGTTTAGTGGGTATATGTATTCCTGTTATACAATTACTATCCAGACCCTGTTTAGTGAATACACACTAAACTGAGTCTTGATAGTAACTGTGGAACAGGAAAACATAAGCTTACTAAAAATAATCTGCATAGTAACTGTGCAACAGGAATACATATAAACTCTAAAAAGAGTCTGGTTCATAATTGTATAACAGGAATACATATACACAATAAACAGGGTCTGGATAGTAATTGTATAACAGGAATACATATACCCACTAAACAGGGTCTGGATAGTCAGTGTATCACAGGAATACATATATACACCAAACAGAGTCTGGATTGTAATTGTATCACAAGAATTCATGTGCACACTTAACAGAGCCTGGATAGTAATTGTATAACAGGAATACATATGCACGCTAAAAAGAGTCTGGATAGCAATTGTATAAAAGAATTACATAAACACACTAAACAGAATCTGGATAATAATGGTGGAACAGGAAAGCATATGAACATTTTGTTTAGTGTGTATATGAATACCTATTGCACAGTTACTATCCAGTTACTGGGTAGTAACTGCGCAATAGGAATACATATACACACTAAGCAGAGTCTGCATAGTAATTGTTTAACAGGAATACATATGCATACTAAGCAGAGTCTGGATATTAGCTGTGGAACAGGAAAACATATGCACACGAAACAGAGTTTGGATAGTAACTGTGCAACAGGAGTACATATACACACTAAACAGAGTCTGGATAGTAACTGTGCAACAGGAGTACATATACACACTAAACAGAGTCAGGATAGTAACTGCGGAATAGGAAAACATATACATACTAAACAGAATTTGGAAAGTAACTGTGCAACAGGAATACAGAAACACACTAAACAGAGTCTGGATAGAAACTGTGCAACAGTAACACATATGCACACTAAACAGAGCCTGGGTAGTAACCGTGAAACAGAAATATATGTACACACTAAATACAGTTTGGATAGTAACTGTGGAATAGGAAAACATATACATACTAAACAGAGTCTGGAGAGTAGCTGTGGAATAGGAAAACATATACACACTAAACAGAGTCTGGAGAGTAACTGTGTAACAGGAAAACATATACACACTAAACAGACTCTGGATAGTAACTGTGGAATAGGAATACATAGACACACTAAACAGAGTCTGGATTTTAACTGTGGAATAGGAAAACATATACACACTAAACAGAGTCAGGATAGTAACTGTGCAACAGGAATTCATAGACACACTAAACAGAGTCTGGATTGTAACTGTGGAACAGGAAAACATAAGGATACTAAACAGAGTCTGGATAATAACTGTGCAACAGGAATACATATAAACTCTAAAAAGAGTCTGGTTAGTAATTGTATAACAGGAATACATATACACAATAAACAGGGTCTGGATAGTAATTGTATAACAGGAATACATATACCCACTAAACAGAGTCTGGATAGTCAGTGTATCACAGGAATACATATATACACCAAACAGAGTTTGGATTGTAATTGTATAACAAGAATACATGTGCACACTTAACAGAGCCTGGATAGTAATTGTATAACAGGAATATATATGCACACTAAAAAGAGTCTGGATAGCAATTGTATAAAAGGATTACATAAACACTCTAAACAGAATCTGGATAATAACGGTGGAACAGGAAAGCATATGGACATTTTGTTTAGTGTGTATATGAATACCTTTTGCAGTTACTATCCAGACTCTACTGGGTAGTAACTGCGCAATAGGAATACATATACACACTAAGCAGAGTCTGCATAGTAATTGTTTAACAGGAATACATATACATACTAAGCAGAGTCTGGATATTAGCTGTGGAACAGGAAAACATATGCACACTAAACAGAGTTTGGATAGTAACTGTGCAACAGGAGTACATATACACACTAAACAGAGTCTGGATAGTAACTGTGCAACAGGAGTACATATACACACTAAACAGAGTCTGGATAGTAACTGTGGAATAGGAAAACATATACATACTAAACAGAGTCTGGAGAGTAACTGTGCAAGAGGAATACATATACACACTAAACTGAGTCTAGGTAGTAATTGTACAGAAAAAATGCATTTCCACACTAAACAGAGTCAGGGTAATAATTGTGCAACAGGAATACATATACACAGTAAACGGTGTGTGGGTAGTAACTGTTGAACAGGAAAACACATACACATCAAACAGATTCAGGTTAGTAACTGTACAGTGGGAATACATATTCACACTGAACTGTGTCTGGATAGTAACTGTAAAACAGGAATACATATGCACACTAAACAGTGCCTGGATAGTAACTGTGGAACATGAAAACATATGCGCACTAAACAGAGTCTGGAGAGTAACTGTGCAACAGGAATACAGAAGCACACTATACAGAGTCTGGAAAGTAACTGTGCAACAGTAACACATATATACACTAAACAGAGCCTGGGTAGTAACTGTACACCAGGAATACCTATATATACTAAATAGATTCTGGATATTAATTGTGTAACAGTGGTACATATGCACAATAAACAAAGTCTGGATAGTAACTGTAGAACAGGGGCAAATGTAGAGACTAAACAGTTCCTGGATAGTAATTGTATAACAGGAATAAAGGTACACATTGAAAAGAGTTTGTGCAACAAAACACACTGAACAGTTTCTGGATAGTAACTGTAGAACAGAAATACATATGCACACTAAACAGAGCTTGGATAGTAACTGTGGAATAGGAAAACATATACACACTTAACTGAGCCTGGGTAGTAATTGTACAGCGGGAATGCATATACACATTAAAAAGAGTCTGGGTAGTAACTGTGGAATAGGAATATATATACACACTAAACACAGTTTGGGTAGTAACTGTGGAATAGGAAAACATATGCACACTAAAGAAAATCTGGATAGTAATTGTACAGCGGGAATACATATGCACACTTAACAGAATCTGGATAGTATCTGTGCAATAGGAATACATACACAAAATAAACAGGTTCTGGGTAGTAACTGTGGAATAGGAAAACATATGCACCCTGAACTGAGCCTGGATATTAACTGTGGAATAAGAAAATATATGCACACTAACCAGTGTCTGGATAGTAATTGCACAGGGGGAATACATACACACACCAAACAGAGTCAGGATAGTAATTACGGGTATACATACGTAAACTAAACAGAGTCTGGATATTAATTGCACAGCGGGAATACATACACACTAACCAGAGTCTGGATAGTAATTGCACAGCGGGAATACATACACACTAACCAGAGTCTGGATAATAATTGCACAGAGAAAATACATACGCAAACTAAACAGAGTCTGGATATTAATTGCACAGCGGGAATACATACACACTAACCAGTGTCTGGATAGTAATTGCACAGCGGGAATACATACACACTAACCGGAGACTGGATAGTAATTGCAGAGCGGGAATACATACACACACTAACCAGAGTCTGGATAGTAATTGCACAGCGGGAATACATACACACTAACCAGACTCTGGATCGTAATTGCCCAGCGGGAATACATACACACACTACACAGAGTCTGGATATTAATTGCACAGCGGGAATACATACACACACTAAACAGAGTCTGAATATTAATTGCACAGCGGGAATACATACACACTAACCAGAGTCTGGATCGGAATTGCACAGCGGAAATACATACACACACTAAACAGAGTCTGGATATAAATTGCACAGCTGGAATACATACACACACTAAACAGAGTCTGGATATTAATTGCACAGCGGGAATACATACACACACTACACAGAGTCTGGATATTAATTGCACAGCGGGAATACATACACACTAACCAGAGTCTGCATATGAATTGCACAGCGGGAATACATACACACTAACCAAAGTCTGGACAGTAATTGTACAGCGGGAATACATACACACACTAAACAGAGTCTGGATAGTAATTGCACAGCGGGAATACATACACACACTAAACAGTGTCTGTATATTAATTGTACAGTGGGAATACATACACACACTAAACAGAGTCTGGATATAAATTGCACAGCGGGAATACATACACACACTAAACAGAGTCTGGATATTAATTGCACAGCGGGAATACATACACACACTACACAGAGTCTGGATATTAATTGCACAGTTGGAATACATACACGCACTAAACAGAGTCTGAATATGAATTGCACAGCGGGAATACATACACACTAACCAGAGTCTGGATCGTAATTGCACAGCGGGAATACATACACACACTAAACAGAGTCTGGATATAAATTGCACAGCGGGAATACATACACACTAACCAGAGTCTGGATAGTAATTGCACAGCGGGAATACATACACACACTAAACAGAATCTGCATATTAATTGTACAGCGGGAATACATACACACTAACCAAAGTCTGGATAGTAATTGTACAGCGGGAATACATACACACACTAAACAGAGTCTGGATAGTAATTGCACAGCGGGAATACATACACACACTAAACA
The DNA here is from genome assembly GCF_964194155.1 of Cetorhinus maximus. NCBI lineage: Eukaryota > Metazoa > Chordata > Chondrichthyes > Lamniformes > Cetorhinidae > Cetorhinus > Cetorhinus maximus. The sequence goes on along the minus strand of NC_135913.1, from coordinate 2,232,984 downwards.
GAGTCTGTATATTAATTGTACAGTGGGAATACACACACACACTAAACAGAGTCTGGATTAGAATTGCACAGCGGGAATACATACACACTAACCAGAGTCTGGATAGTAATTGCACAGCGGGAATACATACACACACTAAACAGAGTCTGGATATTAATTGCACAGCAGGAATACATTCACACTCACCAGAGTCTGGATAGTAATTGTACAGCGGGAATACATACACACACTAAACAGAGTCTGGATAGTAATTGCACAGTGGGAATACATACACACACTAAACAGAGTCTGGATATAAATTGCACAGCGGGAATACATAAACACACCAAACAGAGTTTGGATATTAATTGCACAGCGGGAATACATGCACACTAACCAGAGTCTGGATAGTAATTGCACAGTTGGAATACATACACACACTAAACAGAGTCTGGATATTAATTGCACAGCGGGAATACATTCACACTCACCAGAGTCTGGATAGTAATTGTACAGCGGGAATACATACACACACTAAACAGAGTGTGGATAGTAATTGCATAGTGGGAATACATACACACACTAAACAGAGTCTGGATATAAATTGCACAGCGGGAATACATAAACACACTAAACAGAGTTTGGATATTAATTGCACAGCGGGAATACATACACACTAACCAGAGTCTGGATAGTAATTGCACAGCGGGAATACATACACACTAAACAGAGTCTGGATATTAATTGCACAGCGGGAATACATACACACTAAACAGAGTCTGGATAGTAATTACACTGCGGGAATACATACACACACTAAATAGAGTATGGATATTAATTGCACAGTGGGAATACATACACACACTAAACAGAATGTGGATATTAATTGCACAGCGGGAATACATTCACACTCACCAAAGTCTGGATATTAATTGTACAGGGGGAATACATACACACTAACCAGAGTCTGGATAGTAATTGCACAGCGGGAATACATACACACACTAAACAGAGTCTGGATATGAATTGCTCAGCGGGAATATATACACACACTAAACAGAGTCTGGATATTAATTACACAGCGGGAATACATACACACACTAAACAGAGTCTGGATATTAATTGCACAGCGGGAATACATACACACACTAAACAGAGTCTGGATTTTAATTGCACAGCGGAAATACATACACACTAAGCAGAGTCTGGATAGTAATTGCACAGCGGGAATACATGCACACTAACCAGAGTCTGGATAGTAATTGCACAGCGGGAATACATATACACACTAAACAGAATCTGGATATTAATTGCACAGCAGGAATACATACGCACACTAAACAGAATCTGGATATTAATTGCACAGCGGGAATACATACGCACACTAAACAGAATCTGGATATTAATTGCACAGCAGGAATACATTCACACTCACCAGAGTCTGGATATTAATTGTACAGCGGGAATACATATACACACTAAACAGAATCTGGATATTAATTGCACAGCGGGAATACATACACACACTAAACAGAGTCTGGATAGTAATTGCACAGCGGGAATACATATACACTCTAAACAGAGTCTGGATATTAATTGCACAGCAGGAATACATTCACACTCACCAGAGTCTGGATATTAATTGTACAGCGGGAATACATACACACTAAACAGAGTCTTGATAGTAATTGCACAGCGGGAATACAAACACACACTAAACAGAGTCTGGATAGTAATTGCACAGCGGGAATACATACACACACTAAACAGAGTCTGGATAGTAATTGTGCAGCGGGAATACATACACACACTAAACAGAGTCTGTCCCCATTAGCACATCTTTCAGAGAATATCACCAGCATTAACACCTCTTTGACCTTTTGTCTATGACATCTTCTTGGCCTCCACCTATCACTGGCCCTCTCTCGAGCTCTCCTGTACCACCCCCTTCTACCAGCTTATATTTCATCTCATTTCTATATGTCTTAGTTCTGATGAAGGGTCATACGGACTGGAAACGTCAACTGTATCCCTCTCCGCAGATGTTGTCAGATCTGCTGAGTTTTTGCAGCTTTTTTTTTATTGTTCTGGATAGTAACTGTGGAACAGGAAAACATATGCACACTAAACAGAACCTGGATAGTGATTATATAACAGGAATACCTATACATACTGAACAGCGTCTGTATAGTAATTATGCAGCTGGAATGCATAAGCTAATAAACTGAGTTTGGATTGCAATTGCAAACAGGAATACATATGCACACTAAACAGAGTTTGGATAGTAACTGTGGAACAGGAATGCATATACAAACTAAACAGAGTCTGGGTAGTAATTGTGGAACAGGAAAACATATGCACACTAAACAGAGTTTGGATAGTAACTGTACAACAGGAATGCATATGCACACTAAACAGAGTCTGGGTAGTAATTGTGGAACCGGAAAACATATACACACTAAACAGAGTCTGGATAGTAACTGTGCAACAGGAAAACATATACACACTAAACAGAGTCTGGATAGTAATTGCATAGCGGGAATACATATACACACTAAACAGAATCTGGATTGTAATTGTACAGCGGGAATGCATATAATCACTAAACAAATACATATACACACTAAACAGAGACTGGATAGTAACTGTGGAACAGGAATGCATATACACACTAAACAGAGTCTAGATAGTATGCGACATGAATGCATATACACACTAAACAGAGTCTGGGTAGTAATTGTGGAAGAGGAAAACATATACACACTAAACAGAGTCTGGATAGTAATTGTACAGCGGGAATACGTTAACACACTAAACAAATACATATACACACTAAACAAGTACATATACAAAACAAAAACAGAATTACCTGGAAAAACTCAGCAGGTCTGGCAGCATCGGTGGAGAAGAAATCAGTTAACGTTTCGAGTCTTCATGACCCTTCAGCAGAACATATACACACTAAACAGAGTCTGGATAGTAACTGTGGAACTAGAATACTTATGTACACTAAACATAGTCTGGATAGTAATTGTATAACAGGAATACACATGCACATTAAACAGATCCTGGATAGATTTTTGTATAACAGAAATAAATGTACACATTGAAAAGTGTTTGGGTAGTAATTTTACAGTGGGAATACATAAACACACTAAACAGAATCTGGATAGTAACTGTACAACAGGGATGCATGTACACACTAAACTGAGTGTGGATCGTAATTGCATAACAGGAATACATACACACACTGAAATCAATCTGGATATTAATTGTGCAATGGGAATACATATACAAACTGTACGGAGTCTGGATAGTTATTGTGGAACAGGAATACATATGTACTCTAAACATAGTCTGGATAGTAATTGTACAATGGGAATACATATACACACTAAACTGAGCCTGGATAGCAACTGTACAATTGGAATGCATATACACACTGAAAAGAGTTTGGATAGTAATTGTACAGCGGGAATACATATGCGCACTATCAGAGTCTGGATAGTAACTGTACAACATAAATACATATGCACATTAAACAGTGTCTGGATTCTATGTGTACAACAGGAACACATGTACACACTAAACAGATCCTGGATAGTAATTGTATAACAGGAATAAATATACACTTTGAAAAGTGTTTGGATAGTAATTGTACAATGGGAATACATATACACAGTAAACTGAGTCTGGGTAGTAACTGTACAACAGGAATGCATATACACACTAAACAGAGTCTGGACAGTAATTGTACAGTGGGAATACATATGCACATTGAACAGATTCTGAATGGTAACTATACAACACAAATACATATACACAGTAGACAGAGTCTGGATCGTCTTTGTATAACAGGAATACATATGCACACTAAACAGAGCCTGGATAGAAGTTGTGTAATAGTGATACATATGCACACTAAACGGAGTTGGATAGTAATTGTATAACAGAAATACATATACACATTGAAAAGAATCTGGAGAGTGATTGTATACTGGGAATACATACACACACTAAACAGAATCTGGATAGGAACTTTACAGCAGGAATACAGATGCACACTAAACAGAGTCTGGATAGTAATTGTATAACAGGAATACATATGCACACTGAACAGAGTGAGGACATTAACTGCATAATATGAATATATATCCACAATAAGCAGACTCAGGAGAAAATCTCCTGTTATATTATATGCAGGAACATATGTACAAGCTGGACAGAGTCAGTACAGCAGGAATACCTGTATTCACAGAACAGCATCAGGATAGTAAATACACAAGATGAAAACATACACACTGAACAGATATTGTATTGTCACCTACTGTGCAAAGATATATACAATGTTTGTAAAGCATTGAGGGGGGCAGTAGTACAGCAACAATGCATGTACACAATGAACAGACTGAGAACAGTACCTGTACAGAAGGAGTACATTTACACACTGAGCAGATTCAGTACACTGTATTACAGGAATACATATCCACACTGAACAGCGTATTGATAATAATGCCGAGAGAAGAGCTGAAATTAGACACAGAACAGAGACAGTGCAATATGTGAACATCGGGAAAACATGTACATATTGAACCCATTCAGGAAAGCCACAATAAACCTGTTAATATGCACATCGGACCGAGGCAGTAGAGAAAGTGGACTGATGGGATACATAGACACAAAGATCAGAAACAAGGAAGTAATGTCACAGGAGGAGGGCGCGTGTACACTGAACAGAATCAGGACAATAATTGTACAGTATGAATGCAATACAAACTGGACAGAGTCAGGGTAGGAACTGTAAAGCATGAATTCAATACACACTGAACAGAGATAGGGTAGTAACAGTACAGGATGAATGTATATACACACTGAATAGTTTCAGTGTATTAACTGTGCAGGATGAATTCATATATACAATGAATAGAGTCTGGGCAGTAACTATACAGGATAATGCATATAGACACTGAATGGAGTCATTGTCTTAATTGGACTGTACAGTAAGAATGCAACACACACTGAACAGAGTCAGGGTAATAACTGTACAGAATGAATGCAATACACACTGAAGAGCATCAGGAATTCAGACATACACTGAACAGAGTCAGGGTAGTAACTGTACAGAATGAATGCAATACACACTGAAGAGCATCAGGACAGTAATTGTATGGTATGTTTCAATGCACAATGAACAGATTCAGGGTAGAAACTGTACAGCATGAATTCATATAAACACTGAACAAAGTCAGGGTGGTGACTGTACAGGGTGAATTCACATAGACACTGAACAGAGTCAGTGTAGTGACTGTACAGGATGAATGCAATACACAATGAATAGAGTCAGAGTCGTAACTATACAGGATGAATGCATATACACTGAACAGAGTCAGGGTAGCAACTGTACAGTACGAAAGCATATACAGACTGAAAAGAGTCAGGGTAGTAATTGGACAGTATCAAAGAAATGCAGACTGAACGGAGTCAGGGTAGTAACTGCGCAGTATGAATGCATATACACACTGAACAGACTCAGGACCGTAACTGCACAGTGTGAATGCAATACACTCTGTACAACATCAGGCCAGTAACTGTACAGTATGCACGCAATACACACTGAACAAAGTCATGGCAGTAACTTTACAGGATAAATGCATATGCACACTGAACAGAGTCATGGAAGTAACTGTGCAGTACAGGTGCAATTCAGACTGAACAGATCCAGCACAGTAACTGTACAGTATGAGTGCAATTCACACAGAACGGAATCAGGGTAGTAACTGTACAGTATGAATGCATATACATACTAAACAGACTCAGGATAGTAACTATACAGTATGCATGAAATACACACTGAACAGCATCAGGCCAGTAAACGCACAGAATGAATGTAACGCACACTGAGCAGCGCCAGGACAGTGACTGCAGATTATGAATGCATATACACACTGAACAGAGTCAGGGTAGTACCTGTACAGTAACAAAAAATTCAGACAGAACAGAGTCAGGACAGTAATTGTATCATGTGAGTGCAAAAGGCACTGAACAGACTTGGGGTAATAATTGTACAGTATGAATGCATATACACACTAAAATGAAGTCAGGGTAGTAACTGTAAGTACGAATGCAATACACATGAACAGACGCTGATTAGTAACTTTATAGCCCGAACGTAATACACACTGAACAGCGTCAGGTCAGTAACCGTAGATTATGAATGCATATACACACTGAAAGGAGTCAGGGTGGTAAATGTACAGGATTGATGCATATACACACGGAAGAGTGCCAGGGTAGTGACTGTACAGGATGAATGCAATACTGTCATGAAGCTATTAATGTATATAATATTTTTCTTTTATAATAGAGGTTTAGCCTGTGGGTAGTGTTAATTGGATTAAAGCCAGCTAGCCTGGGTGCTTTGATATGTGTTGGTTTTGCCAGTTAAGAGAGATAGCATGTATTTGCATTTTTTGAATAGAGCACTCAAGAAGTGGGGTGAAAATTGATGCTTTTTTAGCAGCCACCAAGCAATACGTTTACATTTCTAATAAAATTGGCACAATGTATTGGGTTTCATTGTTAAAAGGTAACGTTCAAAGAGACTGGTGACAATGAGAATTTGAATTCAATCAGTGGTGGTAGGTATAACTTCAGTAGTTTTCGGGAGTGCAGGCAGAGACAATGTAAGATCAAAAGGCAGCTGGAAGCCTCCAACTGGCCCCACAGTGGAAAGAACCTCACTTTTGAATTTGTAAGATGAAAATGCTTTGTCTGGTGTTTTGGTTAAGTGTATGGGTTACTGTTGCCTTAATGGAGATTAATTTGGGGATTTGCTATAAGTTATAGTAGTAATAATTTGTATCCATATGTATATATATTTTAACCTATGCAAATTAATAAAACGTTTAATTTAGTTTAATGTAAAACCTCGCGAACTGGTGGTCTGATTCCTGAGTTTAGAGTCACATCTCAAACATAATACTTAATATTATTGGTTAGGACAGTTGTTAAAAGTTTCCCTCTGGGATTGTTTTAAATAACTCCGCTTTACCAACTGCATCGGTCATAAAAATTGGGGGTGATGCCGGCATAAATTATATTTCCAATTCCTTGATTGGTTATATCTTAAAGCTTACAAGTATGAATGGCTCTTTGTATTCAGGAGTCGGTGAGGTATTTTATAAATGGTGAGAGTGCAAGGTGGCTTCAGCAATTGTTGAGACTTGTCTGGGAGTAGAAGAGATAACTCTAATTGGATTGGAGAAAATAACTAAAACTAAATTAACAGGGTTGGTGGATAAGCTAGAATCGGGGTTACCTGTAGGAGCTAGGAAATCTGATATAATTTAAAGTATAGCACAGCATCTACAGTTGGACATGAAACCTCACACTAGTGAATCACAGCTGGAGGTGGTGAGACTTCAGTTGCAAATGCAAAAGCTTGAATTAAAAGCAAAGGACAGAGAAATGGCTTTTAAAAGGGAATTAGAAATTGCGAAGATGGAGAAGGAGGAAAGAGAAAGAGAGTGAGAGAGAAAGAGAGAGAATTCCAACTGACAATGTTAGCAGTTAGAAAAGAGACTTCAATAGGTGAGGAAAGATGTGACTCCAAAGTAGAACCCAATGGGGGTATGTTTAAATTTTAACACGCTGTTCCAAAGTTTGAGGAAACAGATATTGAAGCATTCTTTATTTCATTTGAGAAGCTGGCTAAACAGATGAAATGGCCACAGGAAAACTGGACATTACTATTACAGTCTAAGTTATTGGGTAGGTGGCTTGAGGTATATGCTTTGCTTTCAGAAGAAAATTTGGTGAATTATGATGTGGTGACAAAGGCTATTTTGAATGCATATGAGGTGGTTCCTGAAGCATACAGGCGGAAATTTAGGATTATGAGAAAAGAGCCCGGGCAAACTTACATCAAGTTTGAAAGAGTAAAACAAAGAAATTTTGACTGGTGGATACGGGTTCTAAAAATAGATACAACCTATGCAGATCTTAGGGAAGTCATTATTTTGGAAGACATTAAAGATTTGATCCCTTCAGTAGTGAAAACTCATGTAGTAGTGAGGGACAGAGGGTTGATTCCATAAGGCAAGCAGCAGAGGTAGCTAATCATTATGAGTTAGCTCATTGAGCTAAACATTTTTTCCATCACACTTTCAAATTGGAAAAGGATAAAAAGTGGGAAGGTGAAAGGAAAGCAGGTAGTCAGGGAAGAGAAGGAGTAACTGGAAATTCGCAGGAATTTTTTTCTCAGAACAAAAAGGAGGGTGCTGAGGGCAGAAGTATCATTCGAAAACTGAGGTGTTTTCATTGTAATAAAGTGGGGCACACAAAGTCAGTGTGTTGGAGGTTGCAGGAAAAGCCTGTAGGAATTATTGGGGTGCCTAAAAGTTCTGAAAGTAAAATTATTTTGGGTTCTGAGGCTCAGGAGCAGGAGAAACCAATGGTCTGTGTACAGGTGAAACTGGGAGAATCAGTGATAGGTAAAGAAGTGGGAATGTGCTCACAGTTCACTCAAGATAATTCTGAGGAGCTGGTCGCAGAGATATTTAAAGATTTTGTGTGTGAAGGCAAAGTCTTCCCATGTGTGCAGGGCAGAGTAGGTAATGATGCTAAAACATTAAGAGACACAGGGGCTAGTCAATCCTTAATGTTGTGGGATAGAGATATTTGTTGTTCAGAGGGAGTGTTTTAGGAGAAGGTAATAATATGTGGGGTTCATGGAGGTGCTAAATCTATTCCATTGTGGAAGGTAAATTTAAAGAGCAGTTGGAAGAATGGTTATAGTTGGAGTGGTGTAAAAAATTCCCATTGAAGGGGTACAATTTTTTCTGCGTAATCATATAGCTGGATCACAAATGTGGGTGATGCCCATAGTAGTTGAGCCACTTGTAGGCGTGTTTTCAACAGAAGCGCTACAGAAGGAACATCCTGGATTGTTTCCTGATTGTGTTATAACAAGATCAGAGGCCCATCGAGAAGAACAAAATAAACAAGATAAGCAGGCAGTTCAAAGGCAATAAGAGGGTGTTGAAATCATATTAGCTGGCATTCTATTTAATAACAGTGTTCAGGAGGAAGGAATGCAGGACGGTTCAGTTGAAGTCTTTAACTCAAATATGTTAGTGGAGATACAGAAAAACGATTTGCAGTTAAAACAGTTATATCAGAAAGCTTCTTCAGAAACCGAAGCAAAAGGGTGGGACCTGCAAAGTATGAAAGCATATACACACTGAACAGAGTCAGGGTAGGAAATGTGCAGTATGAATGCATATACACACTGTGCAGATACAGGGTAGTAACGGCGCAGTATGCATGCATATACACACTCTACAGAGTGAGGGTAGCATCTGTGTAGTATGAATGCATATACACACTGTTAAGATTCGGGGAAGTAATCTAGCAGTAGGAATGCATATACACACTGTAGAGAGTCAGGTTAGGAACTGCGCAGAATGAAAGAATATACACACTGTACAGAGTTAGGGTAGTGACTGTGCAATATGAATGTATATACACACTGTACAGAGTCAGGTTAGTAATTGCGCAGTATGAAAGCATATACATACTGTACACAGTCAGGACAGTAAGTGTGCAGTATGAATGCATATACACACTGTACAGAGTCAGGGTAGCAACTGTGAAGTATGAATGCATAGAAACACTGATCAGATTCAGGATGGTAAGTACGCAGTATGAAAACATACACACACAATACAGAGTTAGGTTAGTAACTGCGCAGTATGGATGCATTTACACACTGTACAGAGTCAGGGTAGCAACTGCGCAGTATGAATGCATATACACACTGTACAGAATCAGGGAGGTAGCTACGCAGTATGAATGCATACACATACTGAATAAAGTCAGGGTAACATCTGCTCAGTATGAATGCATATTCACACTGTACTGTGTCAGGTTAGTAACTACGCAGTAATAATGCATTTACACACTGTACAGAGTTAGGGTAGTAACTGCGCAATAAGAATGCATATGCACACTGAACAGAGTCAGGGCAGTAACTGCACAGTATGAATGCATATACACACTGGTCAGATTCAGGGTAGTAACTGTGCAGTATGAATACATATACACACTGAACAGATTCAGAGTAGTAATTGCGCGGTATGAATGCACATACAGACAGAGCAGAGTCAGGATAGAAACTGCGCAGTATGAATGCATATAGACACTGTACAGAGTAAGGGTAGTAGCCACGCTGTGTGAAAGCGTACGCACACTGTAGAGAGTTAGGGTAGTAACTGTGCAGAATGAATGCATATACACACTGAAAAGAGTCAGGGTAGTAACTGGGCAGTATTAATCCATATGCCCGCTGAACAGGTTCAGGGTAGTATCAGCGCAGTATGAATGCATATACACACTGTACAGAGTCAGGTTAGTAACTGCACAGTAAGAATGCATATACACACTGTACAGAATCAGGGTTGTAAGTGTGCAGTATCAATGCATACACACACTGTACAGAGTCAGGGTAGTAAGTGTGCAGTACGAATGCATATACACACTGTACAGAGTCAGGGTAGGAACTGCGCAGTATGAATGCATATACATACTGAGCAGAGTCAGGATAATATCTGCCCAGTATGAATGAATATACACACTGCACAGTGTCAGGGTTGTAACTGTGTAGTATGAATGCATAAACACAATGTACAGATTTAGGGCAGTAACTGTACAGGATGAATGCATATGCATACTGTACAGAGTTAGGGTAGCAAGTGTGCGTTATAAATGCATATACCAAATGAACAGTATCAGTGTAGTAACTGCACAGTATGAATGCATATATCAAATAAACACCGTCAGGGGATTCACTGTGCAATATGAATGCATAAATACACTGTGTTGAGTCAGTGTAGTAACTGCGCAGTTTGAATGCATTTGAAGACTGTTCAGATTCATGGTAGTATCTATGCAGTATGAATGCATATACATGCTTTTCAGATTCAAGGTAGTAACTGTGCAGCATGAATACATATACAAACTGAACAGAGTCAGGGAAGTAATTGCGCAGTATGAATTCATATACAGACAAAGCAGAGTCAGGTTAGTAACGGCACAATATGAATGCATATGCACAATGAACAGAATCAGGGTAGTAAGTGTGCAGTATGAATGTGTACACACACTGAAGAGAGTCAGGGTGGTAACTGCACAACATGAATGCATATACACACTGTACTGATTCAGGGCAGCAACAGCACAGGATGAATGCATATACACACTGTGCAGATTCAGGTTCGTAACTGTGCAATATGAATGCATATAAACACTGATCAGACTCTGGGCAGTACCTGAGCAGTATGAATGCATATAGAGACTGAAAAGAGTCAGGGCAGTATATGTGCAGTATGAATACATATACACACTGTATCGAGTCAGGGTAGTAAGTGTGCAGTATGAATGCATAAACACACTGTATAGATTCAGGGTAGGAACTGCACATTATGAATGAATATACATACTGAGCAGAGTCAGGATAATATCTGCCCAGTATGAATGCATATACACACTGTACAGATTCAGGGAAATGAATTGCATTATGAATGCATTTACACACTGTACAGACTCAGGTTTGTAACTGCACAGTAAGAATGCATATACACTCTGTACTGAGTCAGGGGAGTAAGTGTGCAGTATGAATGCATATAAAGGCTGTTCAGATTCAGGGTAGTATCTATGCAGTATAAATGCATGTACACACTGTTCAGATTCAGGGTAGTTACTGTGTTGTATGAATACATATACACACTGAACAGAGTCAGGGCAGTAATTGCGCAGTATGAATGCATATGCAGACAGAGCAGAGTCAGGGTAGAAACGACGCAGTATGAATGCATATACAAACTAAAAAGAGTCAGGGTAGTAGCCACGCAGTATGAAAGCGTACGCACACTGTAGAGAATTAGGGTAGTAACAGCGCAGTATGAATGCATATATACACTGAAAAGAGTCAGGGTAGTAACTGTGCTGTATGAATGCATATACACACTGTACAGTATCAGGTTAGTAACTGTAGCCCAGTTAGTAGCCCAGTATGAAAGCATATACAGACAGAGCAGAGTCAGGATAGAAACCATGCAGTATGAATGCATATACAAACTGAACAGAGTAAGGATTGCAACTGTGCATTATGAATGCATATAGACACTGAACAGAGTAAGGGTAGTAGCCATGCTGTGTGAAAGCGTACACACACTGTAGAGAGTTAGGGTTGTAACTGTGCAGAATGAATGCATATACACACTGAAAAAAGTCAGGGTAGTAACTGTGCAGTATTGATCCATATGCACACAGAACAGATTCAGGGTAGTATCAGCGCAGTATGAATGCATAAATACACTGAAAAGAGTCATGGTATTAACTGTACAGTATGAATGCATATACACACTGTACAGAGTCAGGTTAGTAACTGCGCAGTAAGAATGCATATACACTCTGTACCGAATCAGGGGAGTAAGTGTGCAGTATGAATGCATAAATACACTGAAGAGAGTGAGTGTAGTAAACACACAGTATGAATGCATTCACACGGTGAAAAGAGACAGCGTAATAACTGCGCAGTATCAATGCATATAAACACTGATCAGATTCAGGGTGGTAACTGCGCAGTATGAAAGCACATACACGCGGAATAGAGTCAGGGTAGGAAATCTGAAGTAGGAATGCATATACACGCTGTACAGAAACAGGGCAGTAACTGTGCAGTATGAATGCATATAAACACTGATCAGACTCAGGGTAGTAAGTGTGCAATATGAATGCATATGCACATTGTACAGAGTCAGGGTAGTAAGTCTACAGTATGAATGCATATACACACTGTACAGAGTCAGGGTAGCAAGTGTGCGTTATAAATGCATATACCAAATGAACAGTATCAGTGTAGTAACTGCACAGTATGAATGCATATATCAAATAAACACCGTCAGGGGATTAACTGTGCAGTATGAATGCATAATACACTGTGCCGAGTCAGTGTAGAAACTGCGCAGTTTGAATGCATTTGAAGACTGTTCAGATTCATGGTAGTATCTATGCAGTATGAATGCATATACATGCTTTTCAGATTCAAGGTAGTAACTGTGCAGCATGAATACATATACACACAGAACAGAGTCAGGGAAGTAATTGCGCAGTATGAATCCATATACAAACAGAGCAGAGTCAGGGTAGTAACTGCACAGTATGAATGCATATACACACTGAAGAGAGTCAGGGTGGTAACTGCACAACATGAATGCATATACACACTGTACAGATTCAGGGCAGCAACTGCATAGGATGAATGCATATACACACTGTGCCGAGTCAGATTCGTAACTGTGCAATATGAATGCATATCCACACCCTCAGAGTCAGGGTAGTAACTGTGCAGCATGAATGCATATCGAGACTTAAAAGAGTCAGGGTAGTAATTGTGCAGTATGAATGCATATACACACTGTACAGAGTCAGGGTAGTAAGTGTGCAGTATGAATGCATAAACACACTGTACAGAGTCAGGGTAGGAACTGCGCATTATGAATGCATATACATACAGTACAGAGTCAGGGTAGGAACTGTGCAGTATGAATGTATATACATACTGAGCAGAATCAGGATAATAACTGCCCAGTATGAATGCATATACACACTGGACAGATTCAGTGAAGACAATTGCAGTATCAATGCATATACACACTGTACGGAGTCACGGTAGTAACTGCGCAGTAATAATGCATATGCACACTGAACAGAGACAGGGCAGTAACTACATAGTATGAAAGCATATACAAACTGCACGGAGTCAGGATAATAACTGTGCTGTATGAATGCATATAAACTGTACAGTGTCAGTGTAGTAACTGTGCATTACAAATGCATATACACACTGTACAGAGTCAGGGTTGTAACTGCGTAGTATGAATGCATAAACACAATGTAGAGATTTAGGGCAGTAACTGTGCAGGATGAAAGCATACTGTACAGAGTCAGGGTAGCAAGTGTGCATTATATATGCATATACCAAATGAACAGTGTCAGGGTAGTAACTGCACAGTATGAATGCATATATCAAATGAATAGTGTCATGGGATTAACTGTGCAGTATGAATGCCTATACACGCTGAAAAGAGTCAGGGTAGTAACTCTGCAGTATCAATGCATATACACACTGTACAGAGTCAGGTTAGTAACTGCGCAGTAAGAATGTATATACACTCTGTACCGAGTCAGGGGAGTAAGTGTGCAGTATGAATATGTACACACACTGAAGAGAGTCAGGGTGGTAACTGCGCAACATGAATGCATATACACACTGTACTGATTCAGGGCAGCAACAGCACAGGATGAATGCATATACACACTGTGCAGATCAGGTTTGTAACTGTGCAACATGAATGCACACACACACTGTGCAGAGTCAGGGTAGTAACTGCGAAGCTTGAATGCACATGAACACTGATCAGCCTCAGGGTGGTAACTGAGCAGTATGAATGCATATAGAGACTGAAAAGAGTCAGGGTAGTAAATGTGCAGTATGAATTCATATACACACTGTACAGAGTCAGGGTTGGAACTGCGCATTATGAATGCATATACATAGTGAGCAGAGTTAGGAAAATATCTGCCCAGTATGAATGCATATACACACTGCACAGATTCAGGGAAGTCAATTGCATTATGAATGCATTTACACACTGTACGGAGTCAGGTTAGTAACTGCGCAGTAAGAATGCATATACACTCTGTACCGAGTCAGGGGAGTAAGTGTGCAGTATGAATGCATAACTACTCTGAAGTGAGTGAGGGTAGTAAATTCACAGTATGAATGCATTCACACAGTGAAAAGAGACAGCGTAATAACTGCGCAATATCAACTCATATAAACACTGATCAGATTCAGGGTGGTAACTGCGCAGTATGAAAGCACATACACACGGAAGAGCGTCAGGGTAGGAAATGTGAAGTTGGAATGCATATACACGCTGTACAGAAACAGGGCAGTAACTGTGCAGTATTAATGCATATACACACTGTGCAGAGGCAAGGTAGTAACTGCGCAGCATGAATGCATATAGAGACTGAAAAGAGTCAGGCTTATAAATGTGCAGTATGAATGCATATACACACTGTACAGAGTCAGGGTAGTAAGTGTGCAGTATGAATGCATATACACTCTGTACAGAGTCAGGGTAGGAACTGCGCAATATTAATGTGTATATGTACTGATCAGAGTCAGGATATTATCTACCCAGTATGAATGCATATACACACTGTATAGATTAGGTGAAGTCAATTGCAGTATGAATGCATTTATACACTGTACAGAGTCAGGTTAGAAACTGCGCATTAAGAATGCATATACACTCTGTACCGAGTCAGGGGAGTAAATGTGCAGGATGAATGCATAAATACACTGAAGAGAGTGAGTGTAGTAAACTCACAGTATGAATGCATTCACACGGTGAAAAGCGATTGCGTAATAACTGCGCAGTATCAATGCATATAAACACTGATCAGACTCAGGGTGGAAAATGCGCAGTATGAATGCATATAGAGACTGAAAAGAGTCAGGGTAGTAAATGTGCAGTATGAATGCATATACACACTGTACAGAGTCAGGGTAGTAAGTGTGCAGTATGAATGCATATACACACTGTACAGAGTCAGGGTAGTAAGTGTGCAGTATGAATGCATATACACACTGTAGAGATTCAGGGCATCAACTGTACAGTATGAATGCATATACACACTGTGCAGAGTCAGGGTAGTAACTGCACAGCACGAATGCAATTAAACACTGATCAGACTCAGAATGGTAACTGCAAAGTATGAATGCATATAGGGACTTAAAAGAGTCAGGGTAGTAAATGTGCAGTATGAATGCATATACGCACAGTACAGAGTCAGGGTAGTAAGTGTGCAGTATAAATGCATATACACACAGTACAGAGTCAGGGTAGTAAGTGTGCAGTATGAATGCATATACACACTGCACAGAGTCAGGGTAGGAACTGTGCATTATGAATGCATATACATATGAGCAGAGTCAGGATAATATCTGCCCAGTATGAATGCATATACACACTGTACAGATTCAGGGAAGTCAATTGCGTTATGAATGCATTTACACACTGTACGGACTCACGGTAGTAACTGCGCAGTAATAATGCATGTGCACACTGAACAGAAACAGGGCAGTAACTACACAGTATGAATGCATATACAAACTGTATGGAGTCAGGATAATAACTGTGCTGTATGAATGCATATAAACTGTACAGTGTCAGTGTAGTAACTGTGCATTACGAATGCATATACACACTGTACAGAGTAAGGGTAGTAACTGCACAGTATGAATGCCTATACAAACTGTACAGAGTCAGGTTTGTAACTGCATAGTATGAATGCATAAACACAATGTACAGATTTAGGGCAGTAACTGTGCAGGATGAATGCATATGCATACTGAACAGAGTCAGGTTAGCAAGTGTGCATTATAAATGCATATACCAAATGAACAGAGTCAGGGTAGTAACTGCACAGTATGAATGCATATATCAAATGAAGAGAGTCATGGGATTAACTGTGCAGTATGAATGCATATACACGCTGAAAAGAGTCAGGGTAGTAACTGCGCAGTATTAATCCATATGCACACTGAACATATTCAGGTTAGTATCAGTGCAGTATGAATGCATATATACACTGAAAAGAGTCATGGTATTAACTGTGCAGTATGAATGCATATTCACACTGTACAGAGTCAGGTTAGTAACTGCGCATTAAAAATGCATATATACTCTGTACCGAGTCAGGGGAGTAAATGTGCAGTATGAATGCATAAATACTCTGAAGAGAGTGAGGTTAGTAAATTCACAGTATGAATGCATTCACACAGTGCAAAGAGACAGTGTAATAACTGCGCAGTATCAATGCATATAAACACTGATCAGATTCAGGGTGGTAACTGCGCAGTATGAAAGCACATACACATTGAAGAGCGTCAGGGTAGGAAGTGTGAAGTAGGAATGCATATACACGCTGTACAGAAACAGGGCAGTAACTGTGCAGTATTAATGCATATACACACTGTGCAGAGGCAGGGTAGTAACTGTGCAGCATGAATGCATATAAACACTGAAAAGAGTCAGGCTTATAAATGGGCAGTATGAATGCATATACACACTGTACAGAGTCAGGGTAGTAAGTGTGCAGTATGAATGCATATACACTCTGTACAGAGTCAGGGTAGGAACTGCGCAATATTAATGTGTATATATACCGAGCAGAGTCAGGATATTATCTGCCCAGTATGAATGCATATACACACTGTATAGATTCAGTGAAGTCAATTGCAGTATGAATGCATTTATACACTGTACAGAGTCAGGTTAGTAACTGCGCAGTAAGAATGCATATACACTCTGTACCGAGTCAGGGGAGTAAATGTGCAGGATGAATGCATAAATACACTGAAGAGAGTGAGTGTAGTAAATTCACAGTATGAATGCATTCACACGGTGAAAAGCGATTGCGTAATAACTGCGCAGTATCAATGCATATAAACACTGATCAGACTCAGGGTGGAAACTGCGCAGTATGAATGCATATAGAGACTGAAAAGAGTCAGGGTAGTAAATGTGCAGTATGAATGCATATACACACAGTACAGAGTCAGGGTAGTAAGTGTGCAGTATGAATGCATATACACACTGTACAGAGTCAGGGTAGTAAGTGTGCAGTATGAATGCATATACACACTGCACAGAGTCAGGGTAGGAACTGCGCATTATGAATGCATATGCATACTGAGCAGAGTCAGGATAATATCTGCCCAGTATGAATGCATATACACACTGTACAGATTCAGGGAAGTCAATTGCATTATGAATGCATTTACACACTGTACGGACTCACGGTAGTAACTGCACAGTAATAATGCATATGCACACTGAACAGAGACAGGGCAGTAACTACACAGTATGAATGCATATACAAACTGTATGGAGTCAGGATAATAACTGTGCTGTATGAATGCATATAAACTGTACAGTGTCAGTGTAGTAACTGTGCATTACGAATGCATATACACACTGTACAGAGTAAGGGTAGTAACTGCACAGTATGAATGCCTATACAAACTGTACAGAGTCAGGTTTGTAACTGCATAGTATGAATGCATAAACACAATGTACAGATTTAGGGCAGTAACTGTGCAGGATGAATGCATATGCATACTGAACAGAGTCAGGTTAGCAAGTGTGCATTATAAATGCATATACCAAATGAACAGAGTCAGGGTAGTAACTGCACAGTATGAATGCATATATCAAATGAAGAGAGTCATGGGATTAACTGTGCAGTATGAATGCATATACACGCTGAAAAGAGTCAGGGTAGTAACTGCGCAGTATTAATCCATATGCACACTGAACATATTCAGGTTAGTATCAGTGCAGTATGAATGCATATATACACTGAAAAGAGTCATGGTATTAACTGTGCAGTATGAATGCATGTTCACACTGTACAGAGTCAGGTTAGTAACTGCGCATTAAAAATGCATATATACTCTGTACCGAGTCAGGGGAGTAAATGTGCAGTATGAATGCATAAATACTCTGAAGAGAGTGAGGTTAGTAAATTCACAGTATGAATGCATTCACACAGTGAAAAGAGACAGCGTAATAACTGCGCAGTATCAACGCATATAAACACTGATCAGATTCAGGGTGGTAACTGCGCAGTATGAAAGCACATACACATGGAAGAGCTTCAGGGTAGGAAGTGTGAAGTACGAATGCATATACACGCTGTACAGAAACAGGGCAGTAACTGTGCAGTATTAATGCATATACACACTGTGCAGAGGCAGGGTAGTAACTGCGCAGCATGAATGCATATAAACACTGAAAAGAGTCAGGCTTATAAATAGGCAGTATGAATGCATATACACACTGTACAGAGTCAGGGTAGTAAGTGTGCAGTATGAATGCATATACACTCTGTACAGAGTCAGGGTAGGAACTGCGCAATATTAATGTGTATATATACTGAGCAGAGTCAGGATATTATCTGCCCAGTATGAATGCATATACACACTGTATAGATTCAGTGAAGTCAATTGCAGTATGAATGCATTTATACACTGTACAGAGTAAGGTTAGTAACTGCACAGTAAGAATGCGTATACACTCTGTCCCGAGTCAGGGGAGTAAATGTGCAGTATGAATGCATAAATACTCTGAAGTGAGTGAGTGTAGTAAATTCACAATATTAATGCATTCACACAGTGAAAAGAGACAGCGTAATAACTGCGCAATATCAACTCATATAAACACTGATCAGATTCAGTGTGGTAACTGCGCAGTATGAAAGCACATACACACAGGAGAGAGTCAGGGTAGGAAATGTGAAGTAGGAATGCATAGACACGCTGGACAGAAACAGGGCAGTAACTGTGCAGTATGAATGCATATACACACTGTGCAGAGGCAGGGTAGTAACTGCGCAGTATGAATGCATATAGAGACTGAAAAGATTCAGGGTTATAAATGTGCAGTATGAATGCATAAACACACTGTACAGAGTCAGGGTAGTAAGTTTTCAGTATGAATGCATATACACACTGCACAGAGTCAGGGTACGAACAGTGCAGTATGAATGCATATACATACTGAGCAGAGTCAGGATAACATCTGTCCAGTATGAATGCATATTAACATTGTACAGATTCAGGGAATCAATTGCAGTATAAATGCATTTATACACTGTACAGAGTCAGGTTAGTAACTGCGCAGTAAGAATGCATATACACTCTGTACCGAGTCAGGGTAGTAAATGTGCATTATGAATGTATAAATACACTAAAGAGAGTGAGTGTAGTAAATTCACAGTATGAATGCATTCACACGGTGAAAAGAGTTTGCTTAATAACTACGCAGTATCAATGCATATAAACACTGATCAGATTCAGGGTGGTAACTGCGCAGTATGAAAGCATATACACACGGAACAGAGTCAGGGTAGGAAATGTGAAGTTGGAATGCATATACATGCTTTACAGAAACAGGACAGTAACTGTGCAGTATTAATGCATATACACACTGTGCAGAGTCAGGGTAGTAACTGTGCAATATGAATGCATATACACACTGTTCAGAGTCAGGGTAATAACTGCGCAGTATCAATGCATATAAACACTTATCAGATTCAGGGTGGTAACTGCACAGTATGAATGCATATAGAGACTGAAAAGAGTCAGGGTAGTATATGTGCAGTATGAATGCATATACACACTGTATCGAGTCAGGGTAATAATTGTGCAGTATGAATGCATATACACACTGTACAGAGTCAGGGTTGTAAGTGTGCAGAATGAATGCATATACACACTGAGCAGAGTCAGGATAGAGACTGCACAGTATGAATGCGTATGCTCACTGAACAGAATCAGGGTAGTAACTGTGCAGTATTAATGCATATACACACTGTGCAGAGTCAGGGTAGTAAGTGTGCAGTATGAATGCATATACACACTTTACAGAGTCAGGGTAGGAACTGCGCACTATGAATGTATATACATACTGAGCAGAGTCAGGATAATATCTGCCCAGTATGAATGCATATACACACTGCACAGAGTTAGTGTAGTAACTGTGTAGTATGAATGCATAAACACAATGTACAGATTTAGGGCAGTAACTGTGCAGGATGAATGCATATGCACACTGTACAGTGTCAGGGTAGCAAGTGTGCAATTAAATGCATATACCAAATGAACAGTGTCAGGGTAGTAACTGCACAGTATGAATGCATATATTAAATGAAGAGAGTCAGGGTATTAACTGTGCAGTATGAATGCATAATACACTGTGTCGAGTCAGTGTAGAAACTGCGCAGTTTGAATGCATATGCACATTGAACAGATTAAGGCAGTAAGTGCCCAGTATGAATGCATACACACACTGAAGAGAGTCAGGGTGATAACTGCACAACATGAATGCGTATACACACTGTACAGAGTCAGGGCAGCAAATGCACAGGATGAATGCATATGCACACTGTACAGAGTCAGGGTAGTAACTGTGCAGTATGAATGCATACACACTCTGTACCGAGTCAGGGTAGTAAATGTGCATTATGAATGTATAAATACACTGAAGAGAGTGAGGTTAGTAAATTCACAGTATGAATGCATTCACACGGTGAAAATAGACAGCGTAATAACTGCGCAGTATCAATGCATATAAACACTGATCAGATTCAGGGTGGTAACTGCGCAGTATGAAAGCACATACACACGGAACAGAGTCAGAGTAGGAAATGTGAAGTTGGAATGCATATACACGCTGTACAGAAACAGGGCAGTAACTGTGCAGTATTAATGCATATACACACTGTGCAGTCAGGGTAGTAACTGCGCAGCATGAATGCGTATAAACACTGATTAGACTCAGGGTGGTAACTGCGCAGTATGAATGCATATAGAGACTGAAAAAAGTCAGGGCAGTATATGTGCAGTATGAATACATATACACACTGTATCGAGTCAGGGTAGTAATTGTGCAGTATGAATGCATATACACACTGTACAGAGTCAGGGTAGTCAGTGTGCAGTATGAATGCATATACACACTTTACTGAGTCAGGGTAGGAACTGCGCAGTATGAATGCACATACATACTGTACAGTGTCAGGGTAGCAAGTGTGCATTTAAGTGCATATACCTAATGAAAAGTGTCAGGGTAGTAACTGCACAGTATGAATACATGTATCAAATAAAGAGAGTCAGGGGATTAACTGTGCAGTATGAATGCCGATACACACTGTACAGAGTCAGGGTAGTAAGTGTGCAGTATGAATGCATATACACACTGTACAGAGTCAGGGTAGGAACTGCGCAGTATGAATGCATATACATACTGAGCAGAGTCAGGATAATGTCTGCCCATTATGAATGCATATACACACTGCACAGAGTTATGGTTGTAAACATGTAGTATGAATGCATAAACACAATGTACAGATTTAGGGCAGTAACTGTGCAGGATGAATGCATAGGCACACTGTACAGTGTCAGGGTAGCAAGTGTGCATTTAAATGCATATACCTAATGAACAGTGTCAGGGTAGCAACTGCACAGTATGAATACATATATCAAATTTAGAGATTCAGGGGATTAACTGTGCAGTGTGAATGCATAAATACACTGTGTCGAGTCAGTGTAGAAACTGCGCAGTTTGAATGCATTTGATGACTGTTCAGATTCAGGACAGTATCTATGCAGTATGAATGCATATACATGCTTTTCAGATTCAAGGTAGTAACTGTGCAGCATGAATACATATACAAACTGAACAGAGTCAGGGAAGTAATTGCACAGTATAAATCCATATACAGACAGAGCAGAGTCAGGGCAGTAACTGCACAGTATGAAGCAATATGCACATTGAACAGATTAAGGCATAATTGCGCGGTATGAATGCATACACACACTGAAGAGAGTCAGGGTGGTAACTGCGCAACATGAATGCATATACACACTGTACAGTTTCAGGGCAGCAACTGCACAGGATGAATGCATATGCACACTGTACAGAGTCAGGGTAGTAACTGCAGTATGAATGCATATACAGTCTGTACTGAGTCAGGGGAGTAACTGTGCAGTATGATGCATAAATACACTGTGCAGAGTTAGGATAGTTACTGCTCTGTATGGATGCATACATGCAATGAACAGAGTCAGGGTTGTACTACGCATTATGAATGCATAGAGACACTAAACAGAGTCAGGGTAGTAATTGCGCAGTATGAACGCATACACACAGTGAACAGAGACAGATTAGTAACTGTGCAACATGAATGCATATATACACCAAACAGAGTCAGGGTAGCGAATGTGCAGTATGAATACATATACACACTGTAACGTGTCAGGGCAGTAAATACGCAATATGAATACATTTACATACTGTACGGAGTCAGGATAGTAACTGCGCAGTATGAATGCATATACAAATTGTACGGAGTTAAGGTAGAAACTGTGCAGCATGAATACATATACACACTGAACAGATTCAGGGAAGTAATTGCGCAGTATGAATCCATATACAGACAGAGCAGAGTCAGGATAGTAATTGCACAGTATGAATGCATATGCACACTGAACAGAGTCAGGGTAGTAACTGTGCAGTATGAATGCATACACACATTGAACAAAGTCAGGCTGGTAACTGCGCAACATGAGTGCATAAACACACTGTACAGAGTCAGGATAGTAAGTGCGCAGTATGAATGCATACACACACTGAACAGAGTCAGGGTAGTAACTGTGCAGTATGAATGCTGATACACACTGTACAGAGTCAGGGTAGTAAGTTTGCAGTGTGAATACGTATACACACTGCACAGAGTCAGGATAGGAAATGTGCACAATGAATGCACATACACACTGAGCAGAGTCAGGGTAGTAACTGCACAGTAAGAATGCATATACACACTGTGCAGATTAAGGGTAGTCAATTGCAGTATGAATGCACAGTGAGTCTTGACATGGTAGTGACTGCGCAGTCTGAATGCATATGCACACTGATCAGACTCAGGGTGGTAACTGCGCAGTATGAATGCATATAAACACTGAACAGTGTCAGGGTAATAAATGTGCAGTATGAATGCATATACACACTGTACAGAGTCAGGGTAGTAAGTGTACAGCATGAATGCATATACACAATGTGCAGAGTCAGGGTAGCAACAGTGCAGTGTGAATGCTTATACACACTGTACAGAGTAAGGTTAGTAACTGCACTGTATGAATGCATATTCACACTGTACAGGTTCAGGGTAGTCAATTGCAGTATGAATGCATTTACCCACTGTCCAGAGTCACGGTAGTAACTGCGTAGAATGAATGCATATGCACAGTGTCCACAGTCAGGGTAGTTACTGCGCAGTATGAACACATACACACAGTGAACAGAGACAGGGTAGTCAATTGCAGTTTGAATGCATTTACCCACTGTACAGCGTCGCGGTAGTAACTGCGCAGGATGAATGCATACACACACTGAACAGAGTCCAGGTAGTAACTGTGCAGTATGAACGCATACACACAGTGAGCCGAGACAGGGTAGTGACTGTCAGATAGGCACTGAACAGTGTCAGGGTAGTAAATGTGCAGTATGAATGCATATACACACTGTACAGAGTCAGGGTAGAAACTGCGCAGTATGAATAATTACACGCACACCAGAGTCAGGATATTTGCTGCGCAGTATGAATGCATACACACACTGAACATAGTAGGTAGTAACCACATAGTATGAATGCATATACACACTGAACATAGTAGGTAGTAACCGCATAGTATGAATGTATACACACACTGACAATATTCGGATTGGTAGCTCTGCAGTATGAATGCAGACAAACCCTCAACAGAGTCAGGGCAGTATCCACACAGTATGAATACATACACACAGTGAGCCTTGACATGGTAGTAACTGCGCAGTCTGAATGCATATACACACTGATCAGATTCAGGGTGGTAACTGTGCAGTATGAATCCATATACACACTGTACAGATTCAGGGTAGTCAATTGCAGTATGAATGCATTTACCCACTGTCCAGAGTCATGGTAGTAACTGCGTAGTATGAATGCATATGCACAGTGTCCAGAGTCAGGGTATTAACTGTGCAGTATCAATGCATATACACACTGAACAGAGTCAGGGTAGTTACTGCGCAGTATGAATGCATATACACACTGATCAGAGTCAGGATAGTAACTACACAGTATGAAAGCACATATGCACACGGAACAGAGTCAGGGTAGTAACTGCGCATAATGAATGTATAATAGTACTGTACAGATTCTGGGTAGTAACTGTACGGTATGAATCCATATACACACTGTACAGACTCAGGGTTGTTACTGTGCAGTATGAATGTTTATGCACACAGAACAGAGTCAGGCTAGTAACTGTGCAGTATGAATGCATTTACACATAGTGCAGAGATAAAAACAAAAAACTACTGCGGATGCTGGAAATCCAAAACAAAAACAGAATTACCTGGAAAAACTCAGCAGGTCTGGCAGCATCGGCGGAGAAGAAAAGAGTTGACGTTTCGAGCCCTAATGACCCTTCAGCAGAACTGGGTAAAGTTAGGAGAGGAGTGAAATATAAGCTGGTTTAAGGTGGGGGGTGGGGTGGGGGGAGAGAAGTTGGGGGGTGGGGTGGTAGTAGGGACAAGCAAGCAGTGATAGGAGCAGATATGAACTAGATCTTGAACTCCCTCCTCCATCCCCACCCCCTTTCCGTTTCTTCCCCCTCCCTTTTGATTTTTTCAATAATTTATATAGATTTTTCTTTTCCCACCTATTTCCAATATTTTTAAATCAATACCTTTAATGCCCTGTTAGTCTTTCCACCCCACCCCCACTAGAGCTGTACCTTGAGTGTCCTGCCATCCATTCTTAATTAGCACATTCTCTTAGATAATATCACCACCTTCAACACCTCTTTGTTCCTTTGTCTGTGACACCTTTTGATTATCTGCTCCTATCATTGCTTGCTTGTCCCTACTACCACCCCCACGCCCCCCTCCCCACCAACTTCTCTCCCCCCACCTTAAACCAGCTTATATTTCACCCCTCTCCTAATATTAATCAGTTCTGTTGAAGGGTCATGAGGACTCGAAAAGTGAACTCTTTTCTTCTCCGCCAATGCTGCCAGACCTGCTGAGTTTTTCCAGGTAATTCTGTTTTTCTTTTACAAATAGTGCAGAGTCAGTGTAGTAATTCCAAAGTATGAATGCATTTACATACTTTTTGGATTCAGGGCATAACTTTGCAGTATGAATGCATATACACACTGAACAGAGTCTGGGTACCAACCGTGCAGTATGAATGCATATTCCCACTGAACAGAATCAGAGTAGTAACTGTGCAGGAGGAGGGAGTAACTGTGCAGTATGAATGCATATGCACACTCTACAGTTTCAGGGTAATTACTATGCAGTATGAATGCACACGCGCACTGAACAGAGTCAGTGTAGTTATTGTGCAGTATGAATGTTTATGCACACAGTCAAGATTCAGGCTAGTATCTGTGCTGTATGAATGCATATGCACACTGTGAAGTGTCAGGGTAGTAACTGTGCAGAATGAATGCATGCACACAATGAACAGAGCCAGGGTAGTTAAAGCGCAACATGAATGCATAAACATGCTGTACATATTCAGGGCAGTAACTGTGCTTTATGAATGCATATACACACTGCACAGAGTCAGGGTAGTTACTGTGCAGTATTAATGCATAAATACAATGAACAGAGTCAGGGAAGTAACTGTGCAGGATGAATGCATACACACACTGTACAGAGTCAAGATAGTAACTGCGCAGTGCGAATGCATATACACACTGTACAGAGTCAGAGTATTAACTGCACAGTATGAATGCATATACATAATGTACAAAGTCAAGTTAGTAACTGAGAAGTATTAAATCATCTGCACTCTGTACTGAGTCAGGGGAATAACTGTGCAATATGAATGCATAAATACACTGTGCAGAGTCAGGGCAGTAGCTACATATTATGAATGCATACACACACTGAACAGATTCAGGGTAGTAAGTGCGCAGTATGAATGCATATACACACTGATCAGACTCAGGATGGAAACTGCGCGGTATGAATGCATATAGACACTGAACAGAGACAGGGTAATAAATGTGCAGTATGAATGCATATACACACTGTACAGATTCATGGTGGTAACTGTGCAGAATGAATGCATATACACACAGTACAGTGTCTGGGGAGTAACTGGGCAGTATGAGTGCAGTAGCACAATGCACAGATTCACAGTAGTAACTGCGCAGTATGAATGCATATGTACAGTGTACAGAGTCAGGGTAGTAACTGTGCAGTATGAATGCATATACACACTGAACTGATTCTGGATCGTAACTGCGCAGTATGAATGCACACACATACTATTCAGATTTTGGGCATAACTTTGCAGTATGAATGCATATACACACAACAGAGTCTGGTACAAAATGTGCAGTATGAATGCATATTCACACTGTGCAGAGTCAGGGTATTAACTGTGCAGTATGACTGCATATACACACTGTACAGAGTCAGGGTAGTAATTGTGCAGTATTAATGCATATACACACTGTACAGAGTCAGGGTAGTAACTGCGCAGGATGAATGCATTTACACACTTTGCAGAGTCAGGTTAGTAACTGCGCAGTATGAATACATATGCAGACTGACCAGAGTCAGAGCAGTAACTGCGCAGGTTGAATGGATATACTCACTGTTCAGATTCTGGGTAGTAACTGTACAGTATGAATGCATATGCACACTGTACAGAGTCAGAGTAGTAACTGCATTGCATGACTGCATATACACACTGAACAGAGTCAATGTATAAACTGTGAAGTATGAATGCATTTACAAACTGTACAGTTTCATGGTAGTACCTGCGCAGTATGAATGCATATACTCACTGTACAGATTCAGGGTAGTAACTGCGCATTATGACCAATTACACACACTCCAAAGTCAGGGTAGTTGCTCTGCAGTATGAATGCACACACACACTGAACTTAGTAGGTAGTAACTATGCAGTATGAATGCATAAGCACACTGAACAGAATCAGGGTAGTAACTTTGCGGTATGAATGCATACACACACTGAACAGAGTCTGGGTACTAACTGTGCAGTATGAATGCATATACACACTGTACAGTGTCAGGGTAGTAACTGCACAGTATGAATGCAAATTAACAATGTACAGAGTCAGGTTAGCAACTGCACATAATGATTGCAAACACATACTCTACAGATTCAGGTTTGGTAACTGTACATTATGAATGCATGTATACACTGTACAGAGTCAGGGTAGTAACTGCACAGTATGATTGCATATACACACCGGACAGAGTCAGGGTAGTAACTGAACAGTGTCAATGCATTTGCACACTGTGCAGAGTCAGGGTAGTTACAGCGCAGTATTAATGCATAAATACAATGAACAGAGTCAGGGAAGTAAATGTGCAGGATGAGGGCATGTAAACACTTTACAGAGTCAAGATAGTAACTGCGCAGTGTGTGTGCATATTTACACTGAACAGAATCAGCATAGTAAATGTGCAGTATGAATGCATATACATACTGTACAGATTCAGGGTACTAACTGTGCAGAATGAATGTATATACAGACAGAACAGAGACAGGGTAGCAACTGTCCAGTATGAATGAGTATACAAACTGCACAGTCAATTGCAGTTTGAATGCATATGCATACTCTGCAGAATCTCGGTAGTAACTGGGCAGTATGCATGCATTAGCACAATGCACAGATTCACGGTTTTAACTGTGCAGTATGAATACATATAAGTTCTGTACAGAATCAGATTATTAACTGTGCAGAATGAATGCATATGCACACTCTACAAATTCAGGGTAGTAAATGTACAAAATGAATGCATACACACAATGAACAGAGTCAGGGTAGTAACTGAGCAGTATTAATGCATTTACACTCTGTACTGATTCCGGGGAATAACTGTGCAGTATGAATGCATAAATACACTGTGCAGAGTCAGGGTGGTAGCTACGCATTATGAATACATACACGCAATGAACAGAGTCAGGGTAGTAACTGCGCAGTACGAATGCGTATACACACTGATCAGACTCAGGGTGGAAACTGCAAGGTATGAATGAAAGGTTAGTAACTGTGCATAATTAATGCATATACGTACTGTACAGATTCAGGGTAGTAACTTTGCAGTATGAATGCATATACGCACTGTACAGAGTCAGGGTAGTTACAGTGCAGTATAAATGTTTATGCACACAGAACAGAATCAGGCTAGTAACTATACCCGGTGGAAAAAGTCAGTGTAGTAATTGCGTAGTATGAATGCATGCAAACACTGTACACTGTCAGGGTAGAAACTGCACAGTATGAATGCGTATTAACAATGTACAGAGTCAGGTTAGTAACTATGCATAATGATTGCATACTCATACTCTACAGATTCAGGGTAGTAACTGTACATTATGAATGTATATATACACTGTTCAGAGTCCAGGTAGTTACTGTGCATTATGAATGCTGTGCATAGAGAACAGTCAGGGTAGTAACTACGCAGTATGAATGCATATACACACTGTACAGAGTTAGCGTAGTAACTGCACAGTATGAATGCATTTACAATCTGTTCAGAGTAGGGGTAGTAAATGCGCAATATGAATACATATGCACACTGTACAATGTCAGGGTAGCAACTGCGCAGTATGAATGCATATACAGACAGAACAGAGTCAGAGTAATAACTGCGCAGGAGGAACGCATATACTCACTGTTCAGATTCTGGGTAGTAACTGTACAGTATGAATGCATATGCACACTGTACAGTTTCAGGGCAGCAACTACGCAGCTTGAATGCACATGCACACTGAGCAGAGTCAGGGGAGTAACTGCGCAGTATGAATATATATGCACACTGAACAGACCCTGTGTAGCAACTGCGCAGTGTGAATGCATGCACACACTGAACAGAGTCAGGATAGTAACTGCACAGTTTGAATGCATACACACACTGTACAGTGTCAGGTTAGTAACTGCACAGTATGATTGCATATTATGAATGTACAGAGTCAGGTTAGCAACTGCGCATTATGATTGCAAACACATACTCTACAAATTCAGGGTAGTAACTGTACATTATGAATGCATATATACACTATACAGAGTCTGCATAATTGCTGTGCAGTATGTATGCATATGCACACAGAACAGAGTCAGGGTAGTATATGCGTCATATGGATGCATATACACACTGAGCAGAGGCAGCGTAGTAACTACGTAGATTCAGTGTATTTTCTTTGCAGTATGAATGCATTTACACACTGTACAGTTTCAGGGTAGTACCTGCGCAGTATGAATGCATATACTCACTGTACAGATTCAGGGTAGTAACTGCGCATTATGAATAATTACAGACACAACAGAGTCAGGGTAGTTGCTGCGCAGTATGAATGCATAGAGACACTGATCTTAGTAGGTAGTAACTGTGCAGTATGAATGCATATGCACACTGAGCAGAGTCAGGGTAGTAACTGCGCAGCGTGAATGCATTTACAGACTGAACAGAGTCAGGGTAGTAACTGCGCTGGAGGAATGCATAAACTCACTGATCAGAACGAATGCATATGCACACTGTACAGTTTCAGGGTAGTAACTGTGTTTTATAAATGGATATTCACACTGAACAGAGTCAGACTAGTAACTGCACTGCATGACTGCATATACACAAAAAACAGAGTCAGTGTATTATCTGTGAAGTATTAATGCATTTACACACTGTACAGTTTCAGGGTAGTACCTGTGCAGTATGAATGCATACACTCACTGTTCAGATTCAGGGTAGTAACTGCGCATTATGAATAATTACAGACACACCAGAGTCAGGGTAGTTACTGCGCAGTATGAATGCATACACACACTGAACTTAGTAGGTAGTAACTGTGCAATATGAATGCATATGCACACTGAACAGAATCAGCGTAGTAACTGTGCAGTATGAATGTTTACACACACAACAGATTCTGGGTACTAACTGTGCAGTAAAAATGCATATACCCATTGAACAGAATCAGAGTAGTAACTGTGCAATTTGAATGCATATACACACTCTGCAGAGTCAGCGTAGTAACTGCACAGTATGAATGCATATGTACACAGTACAGTTTCAGGGTAGCAACTATGCAGTCTGAGTGCATATACACACTGAGCAGAATCTGGGTAGTAGACATGCATTATGCATGCATACACAAACTAAACAGAGTCAGGTTAGTAACTGCGCAGTATGATTGCGAACACACGGTGAACAGAGACAGGGTAGTAACTGCACAGTATGAATGCATATACACACTGAGCAGTGTCAGTATAGTAACTGCACAGTATGAATGCATATACTCACTGTACAGAGTCAGGGTAGTCAATTGCAGTATGAATGCATTTACCCACTGTTCAGAGTCAGGGTAGTAACTGCGCAGTTTTAATATATTACCCTATGCCCAAGTCATGGTAGTAACTGCGCGGTATGAATGCATATGCACAGTGTACAGAGTCAGGGTATTAATTGTGCAGAATGAATGCATATACACACTGAACAGAGTCAAGGCAGTAACTGCACAGTATGAATGCATACACACACTGTACAGAGCCAGGGTAGTAACTGCGCAGTATGAATGCATATAAGCACTGTACAGAATCAGATTATTAACTGTGCAATATGAATGAATATGCATACTCTACAGATTCAGGGTAGTAACTGTACAAAATGAATGCATACACACAATGAACAGAGTCAGGGTAGTTACAGCGCAACATGAATGCATATACATACTGTACATATTCAGGACAGTAACTGTGCATTGTGCATACATATACACACTGTACAGAGCCAGGGTGGTTACTGTGCAGTATTAATGCATATATACAATGAACAGAGTCAGGGAAGTAACTGTGCAGGATGAATGCATATACACACTTTACAAATTCAGGGTAGTAACTGAGCAGTATTAATGCATCTACACTCTTTTCTGAGTCAGGGGAATAACTGTGCAGTATAAATGCATAAATACACTGTGCCGACTCAGGGTATTAGTTATGCATTATGAATGCATACATGCACCGAACAGAGTCAGGGTAGTAACTGCGCAGAATGAACGCATATAGACACTGAACAGAGTCAGGGGAGTAAAGGTGCAGTATGAATGCATATACCCCCTGTACAGATTCAGGGCAGTCAATTGCAGTATGAATGCATATATACAATGTACAGAGTCTGGTTAGTAACTGGGCAGTATGAGTGCATTAGCATAATGCGCAGATTCACTGTAGTAACTGTGCAGTATGAATGCATATGCACAGTGTACAGAGTCAGGGTACTAACTGTGCAGCATGAATGCATACACACAGTGAACAGAGACAGGGTAGTAACTGTGCAGTATGGATGCATATACACACTGACCAGAGTCAGGATAGTAAATGCGCAGTATGAATTTATTAACACTATGCCCAAGTCATGGAAGTAACTGCACAGTATGAATGCATATGCAGAGTATTCAGAGTCAGGGCATCAATTGCACAAAATGAATGCATATACACTCTGTACAGTGTCAGGGCAGTAATGGCACAGTATGAATGCATACACACACTGTACAGAGTCAGGGTAGTAAATGTGCAGTATTAATGCATATAAGCACTGTACAGAATCATATTATTAACTGTGTAGCATAAATGCATATGCGCACTCTACAGATTCATTACGGTACATTATGAATGCATATATACACTGTACAGAGTCCGGGTAGTTACTGTGCAATATGAATGCATATGCACACAGAACAGAGTCAGGGTAGTAACTGAACATAATGAATGCATACACGTACTGTACAGATTCAGGGCAGTAACTGTACATTATGAACGCATATACACACTGTACAGAGTCAGGGTAGTTACTGTGCAGTATGAATGTCTGTGTAGACAGAACAGAGTCAGGCTAGTAACTGTGCAGTATGAATGCATATACAAACTGTACAGAGTCAGTGTAGTAATTGTACAATATGAATGCACACACACACTGTAGAGTGTCAGGGTAGTATATGCACACACATACAGAACAGTCAGGGTACCAGCTGTGCAGTATGAATGCATATTAATAATGTACAGAGTCAGGTAAGTAACTGTGCATAATGATTGCATACACATACTCTACAGATAGGGTAGTAACTGTACATTGTGAATGCATATATACACTGTACAGAGTCCGGGTAGTTACTATGCAGTATGAATGCATATGCACACAGAACAGAGTCAGGGTACTAACTGTGCAGCATGAATGCATTTACATTCTGTGCAGAGTCAGGGTAGTAACTGCCCAGTATAAATGCATATGCCCACTGAGCAGAGTCAGATTAGTAACTGTGCTGCATGACTGCATATACACACTGACCAGAGTCTGTGTATTATCTTTGCAGTATGAATGCATTTACACACTGTACAATTTCAGGGTAGTACCTGCGCAGTATGAATGCATGTACTCACTCTACAGATTGAGGGAAGTAACTGCGCATTAAGAATAATTACATACACACCAGAGTCAGGGTAGTTGCTGCGCAGTATGAATGCATATGCACACTGAGCAGAATCTGTTTAGTAACAGCACAGTCTGAATACATACACACACTGAGCAGAGTCAAGGTAGGAACTGCACAGTATGAATGCATATACAGACTGAACAAAGTCAGAGTAGTAACTGCGCAGGAGGAATGCAAATACTCACTGTTCAGATTCTGGGTAGTAACTGTACAATATGAATGCATATGCACACTGTACAGTTTCAGGGTAGCAACTACGCAGTATGAATGCACAGGCACACTGAGCAGAGTCAGGATAGTAACTGTGCAGGATGAATGCATACAAACACGATACAGTGTCAGATTCGTAATGGCACAGTATGAATGCATGTTAACAATGTACAGAGTCAGGTTAGCAACTGCGCATACTGAATGCAAACACATACTCAACAGATTCACGGTAGTAACTGTACATTATGAATGCATATAAACACTGTAGTCCGGGTAGTTACTATGCAGTATGGATGCATATACACACAGAACAGTCAGGGTAGTAACTACGCAGTATGAATGCAGACAGACACTGAACAGAATCAGGTGAGTAACTGCGCAGTGTGAATGCATATGCCCACTGAACAGAGTCAGGGTAGAAACTGCGCAGTATGAATCCAAATGCAAACTGTACAGAGTCAGGGTATTAATTGTGCAGAATGAATGCATATACACACTGAACGGAGTCAGGGGAGTAACTGCAGAGTATGAATGCATACACACACTGTACAAAGTCAGGGTAGTAACTGAGCAGTATTACTGCATCTACACTCTTTATTTAGTCAGGGGAATAACTGTGCAGTATGAATGCATAAATACACTGTGCAGAGTCAGGGGAGTAGCTACGCATTATGAAAGCATACACGCACTGAACAGAGTCAGGGTTGTAAATGTGCAGTATGAATGCATATACAAACTGTACAGAGTCTGGGTAGTAACTGGGCAGTACGTGTGCATTAGCACAACACACCGATTCATGGTAGTAACTGTGCAGTATGAATGCATATGCAGTGTGTACAGAGTCAGGGATTTAACTGTGCAGCATGAATGCATACACACACTGAACTGATTCTGGATCGTAAGTGCGCATTATGAATGCCTACACACACAGTACAGAGTCAGGTTAGTAACTGCGCATAATGAATGCATACACGTACTGTACAGATTCAGGGCAGTAACTGTCCATTATGAATGCATAAACACACTGTACAGAGTCAGGGTAGTTACTGTGCAGTGTGAATGCATATGCACACAGAACATCATCAGGGTAATAATTGCGCAGTATGAAAACATATACACGCTGTACAGAGTCAGGGTGGTAACAGTGCAGTATGGATCCATTTACACTCTGTGCAGAGTCAGGGCACTAACTGCAAAGAATGAATGCATATGCACACTGTACAGTGTTAGGATATCAGCGACGCATAATGAAAGCATATGCACACTGAGCAGAGTCAGGGTAGTAACTGTACATTATGAATGCATATATTCACTGTACAGAGTCCGGGTAGTTACTGTGCAGTATGAATTCATATGCACACAGAACAGAGTCAGGGTACTAACTGTGCAGTCCAAATGCAAATGCACACTGTACAGTGTCAGGGTAGTAACTGCGCAGTATGAATGCATATACAGGCTGAACAGAGTCAGAGTAGTAACTGTGCAGGAGGAATGCATATACTCACTGTTCAGTTTCTGGGTAGTAGATTTACAGTATGAATGCATATGCACACTGTAAAGTTTCAGGGGAGCAACTACGCAGTATGAATGCATATGCAATCTGAACAGAATCAGGATAGTTACTGTGCAATATGAATGCATACACACACTGAGCAGAGTCTGGGTAGTAACTGCGCAGTATGAATGCATATACACACTGAGCAGAGTCAGAGTAGTAACTGTGCAGGAGGAATGCATACATTAACTGTTCAGTTTCTGGGTAGTAGATTTACAGTATGAATGCGTATGCACACTGTACAGTTTCAGGCGAGCAACTATGCATTATGAATGCATATGCACCCTGAACAGAATCAGGGTAGTTACTGCACAATATGAATGCATATACACACTGAGCAGAGTCTGGGTAGTAACTGCGCAGTATGAATGCATATGCACACTGAACAGAGTCAGAGTAGTAACTCCGCTGTATGCCTGCATATACACACTGACCAGAGTCAGTGTATTTTATTTGCAGTATGAATGCATTTACACACTGTACAGTTTCAGGATAGTACCTGTGCAGTATGAATGCATATACTCACTATACAGATTCAGGGTAGTAACTGCGCATTATGAATAATTACACATACACCAGATTCAGGGTAGTTGCTGCGCAGTACGAATGCACACACACACGGAACTTAGTAGGTAGTAACTGCGCAGTATGAATGCATATGCACACTGAACAGAATCAGGGTAGTAACTGCACAGTATGAATGCACACACACACAGAACAGAGTCAGTGTAGCAGCTGTGCAGTATGAATGCATTTACACACTGTACAGAGACAGGGTAGTAACTGCGCAGTTTGAATGCAAATGCAGACTGAGAAGAGTCTGGGACTAACTGAGCAGTGTGAATGCAAATACCCACTGATCACAGTCAGGGTAGTAATTGCGCAGTATGAAAACATGTACACGCTGTACAGAGTCAGGGTGGTAACAGTGCAGTATGAATCCATTTACACACTGTGCAGAGTCAGGGTATTAACTGCAAAGCATGAATGCATATGCACACTGTACCGTGTCAGGGTTGTAACTGTACAGTATGAATGAACATGCACACTTTACAGTTTCAGGATAGCAACTATGCAGCCTGTATGCATATACACACTGAGCAGAATCAGGATAGTAACTGTGCAGTAGGAATGCTTATTAACAATGTACAGAGTCAGGTTAGTAACTGCGCATAATGATTGCAAACACATACTCCACAGCTTCAGGGTACCAACTATCCAGTATGAATGCATATAAACACTGTACAGAGTCAGGGTAGTTACTGTGCAGTATGAATGCAAATGCACACAGAACAGAGTCAGGGTAGTAATTGCGCTATATGAATGCAAAGACATACTGTATCGATTCTGGGTAATAACTGCACAGGATGAAGGCATTTGCACACTGTGCAGAGTCGGGGTAGTAACTGCGCAGTATGAATGCAAATGCACACTGTACAGAGTCAGGTTATTAATTGCACAGAAGGAATGCATATACACACTGAACAGAGTCAGGGCTGTAACTGCAGAGTGTGAATGCATATACACACTGTACGGAGTCAGATTAGTAACTGTGCAGTATGAATACATATGCGCACTGTACAGAGTCAGGGTAGTAACTGCGCTGTGAATGCATATAAGCATGTACAGAATCAAATTATTAACTGTGTTGTATGAATGCATATGCACACTATACAGATTCAGGGTAGTAACTGTACAAGATGAATGCATACACACAATGAACAGAGTCAGGGTAGTTACAGCGCAACATGAATGCATATACATACTGTACATATTCAGGGCACCAACTACGCATTATGAGTGCATATACACACTGTACAAAGTTAAGGTAGTAACTGAGCAGTATTACTGCATTTACACTCTATATTTAGTCAGGGGAATAACTGTGCAGTATGAATCCATAAATACACTATGCAGAGTCAGGGTAGTAGCTACGCATTATGAAAGCATACACGCACTGAACAGAGTGAGGGTAGTAACTGTGCATTATGAATGCATATAGACACTGAACAGAGTCAGGGTAGTAAATGTGCAGTATGAATGCATATACACACTGTACAGAGTCAGAGTAGTAACTGTGCAGAATGATTGCCTATACACACTGTACAGAGACAGGGTAACAACTGTGCAGTATGAATGCATATACAAACTGTACAGAGTCTGGGTAGTGACAGGGCAGTATGTGTGCATTAGCACAATGCACCGATTCATGGTAGTAACTGTGCCATGAATGCACTGAGCAGAGTCAGGGTAGTAACTGTACATTATGAATGCATATATACACTGTACAGAGTCCGGGTAGTTACTGTGCAGTATGAATTCATATGCACACAGAACAGAGTCAGGGTAGTAACTGCACAGTACGAATGCAAAGGCACACTGTACAGAGTCCGGGTAGTTACTGTGCAGTATGAATTCATATGCACACAGAACAGAGTCAGGGTAGTAACTGCACAGTACGAATGCAAATGCACACTGTACAGTGTCAGGGTAGCAGCTGCACAATATGAATGCATATGCACACTGAGCAGAGTCAGGGTAGTAACTGTGCAGGATGAATGCATATACAGACTGAACAGAGTCAGAGTAGTAACTGTGCAGGAGGAATGCATATACTCACTGTTCAGTTTCTGGGTAGTAGATTTACAGTATGAATGCATATGCACACTGTACAGAATCAGGGGAGCAACTACGCAGTATGAATGCATATGCACCCTGAACAGAGTCAGGATAGTTACTGCGCAGTATGAATGCATACACACACTGAGCAGAGTCAGAGTAGTAACTGTGCAGGATGAATGCGTATACAGACTGAACAGAGTCAGAGTAGTAACTGTGCAGGAGGAATGCATATACTCACTGTTCAGTTTCTGGGTAGTAGATTTACAGTATGAATGCATATGCCCACTGAACAGAATCAGGATAGTTACAGCGCAGTATGAATGCATACACACACTGAGCAGAGTCCGGGTAGTAACTGCGCAGTATGAATGCATATGCACACTGAACAGAGTCAGGGTAGTAACTCCGCTGTATGCCTGCATATACACACTGACCAGAGTCAGTGTAGTTTCTTTGCAGTACGAATGCATTTGCACACTGTACAATTTCAGGGTAGTACCTGCGCAGTATGAATGCATATACTCACTATACAGATTCAGGGTAGTTGCTGCGCATTATGAATAATTACACACACGCCAGATTCAGGGTAGTTGCTGCACAGTATGAATGCACACACATACTGAACTTAGTCGGTAGTAACTGCGCAGTATGAATGCATATGCACACTGAACAGAATCAGGGTAGTAACTGCACAGTATGCATGCAAATGCATACTGAGAAGAGTCTTCGTACTAACTGAGCAGTATGAATGCAAATACCCACTGAACAGAATCAGAGTAGTAACTGTGCAGTATAAATGCATATGCACACTGTGCAGAGTCAGGGTAGTAACTGTACAGTATAATTGCACATGCACACTGTACAGTTTCAGGGTAGCAAGTACACAGCCTGTATGCATATACACACTGAGCGGAGTCTGGGTAGTTACTGCGCGGTATGAATGCATACACACACTGAACAGTAACTGTGCAGTAGGAATGCATATTAACAATGTACAGAGTCAGATTAGTAACTGCGCATAATGATTGCAAACACATACTCTACAGCTTCAGGGTACTAACTATCCAGTATGAATGATTATAAACACTGTACAGAGTCAGGGTAGTTACTGTGCAGTATGAATGCATATGCGCACAGAACAGAGTCAGGGTAGTAATTGCACTATATGAATACATAGACACACTGTACAGATTCTGGGTAATAACTGCACAGTATGAATGCAAATGCACACTGTACAGAGTCAGGGTATTAATTACACAGAATGAATGCATATACACACTGAACAGGGTCAAGGCAGTACCTGCAGAGTATGAATGCGTACACACACTGTACGGAGTCAGATTAGTAACTAAGCAGTATGAATGCATATAGACACTGAACAGAGTCAGGGTTGTAAATGTGCAGTATGAATGCATATAAACACTCTACAGAGACAGGGTAACAACTGTGCAGCATGAATGCATATGCAAACTGTACAGAGTCTGGGTAGTGACTGGGCAGTATGTGTGCATTAGCAGAACACACAGATTCATGGTAGCAACTGCGCAGTACGAATACATATGCAGTGTGTACAGAGTCAGCGTATTAATTGTGCAGCATGAATGCATACACACACTGAACTGATTCTGGATCGTAACTGCGCATTATGAATGCCTACACACACTATACAGAGTCAGGTTAGTAACTGCGCATAATGAATGCATACACATACTGTACAGATTCAGGGCAGTAACTGTCCATTATGAAGGCATCTACACACGGTACAGAGTCAGGGTGGTTACTGTGCAGTATGAATGCATATGCACACAGAACATAGTCAGGGTAGTAATTGCGCAGTATGAAAACATATACACGCTGTACAGAGTCAGGGTGGTAACAGTGCAGTATGAATCCATTTACACACTGTGCAGAGTCAGGATATTAACTGCAAAGTATGAATGCATATGCACACTGTGCAGAGTCAGGGTTGTAACTGTACATTACGAATGCATATATTCACTGTACAGAGTCCGGGTAGTTACTGTGCAGTATGAATGCATATGCACACAGAACAGAGTCAGTGTAGTAACTGCACAGTATGAATGCATATGCACACTGAACAGAGTCAGGGTAGTAACTGTGCAGGATGAATGCATATACAGACTGAACAGAGTCAGAGTGGTAACTGTGCAGGAGGAATGCATATACTCACTGTTCAGTTTCTGGGTAGTAGATTTACAGTATGAATGCGTATGCACACTGTACAGAATCAGGGGAGCAACTACGCAGCATGAATGCATAGACACACTGAACAGAGTCCGGGTAGTAACTGCGCAGTATGAATGCATATGCACACTGAACAGAGTCAGAGTAGTAACTCCGCTGCATGACTGCATATACACACTGACCAGAGTCAGTGTTTTTTATTTGCAGTACGAATGCATTTACACACTGTACAGTTTCAGGGTAGTACCTGTGCAGTATGAATGCATATACTCACTATACAGATTCAGGGTAGTAACTGTGCATTATGAATAATCACACACACACCAGATCCAGGGTAGTTGCTGCGCAGTACGAATGCACGCAAACACTGAACTTACTAGGTGGTAACTGCGCAGTATGAATGCAAATGCGTACTGAACGGAATCAGAGTAGTAACTGTGCAGTATGAATGCATATACACACTGTGCAGAGTCAGGGTAGTAACTGTGCAGTAGGAATGCATATTAACAATGTACAGAGTCAGGTTAGTAACTGCGCATAATGATTGCAAACACATACTCTACAGCTTCAGGGTACCAACTATCCAGTATGAATGCATATAAACACTGTACAGAGTCAGGGTAGTTACTGTGCAGTGTGAATGCA
The DNA here is from genome assembly GCF_964194155.1 of Cetorhinus maximus. Lineage (NCBI taxonomy): Eukaryota > Metazoa > Chordata > Chondrichthyes > Lamniformes > Cetorhinidae > Cetorhinus > Cetorhinus maximus. Next base: position 2,192,549 of record NC_135913.1, on the reverse strand, counting down.
TATACACACGGTACTGAGTTCAGGGTAGCAACTGCGCAGTATGAATGCATATACACACTGTACTGAGTCAGGGTAGTAATTGTGCTATATGAATGCATAGACATACTGTACAGATTCTGGGTATTAACTGTGCGGTATGAATGCATATACACACTGTACTGAGTCAGGGTAGTAATTGTGCTATATGAATGCATAGACATACTGTACAGATTCTGGGTATTAACTGCGCTGTATGAATGCATATGCACACTGAGCAGAGTTAGGGTAGTAACTGCGCAGTATGAATGAATATGCACACTTTTGAGTGTCAGGGTAGCAACTGCGCAGTATTAATGCATATGCACATTGAGCAGAGTCCGTGTAGTAATTGCGCAGTATTAATGCATATACAGACTGAACAGAGCCTGTGTAGTATCTGCGCAGGAGGAATGCATATACTCACTGTTCAGATTCTGGGTAATAACTGTGCAGCATGAATGCATTTACACACTCTACAGTTTCAGGGTAATAACTACGCAGTATGAATGCATGTGCACACTGAACAGAGTCAGGGTAGTTACTGTGCAGGATGATTGCATATACACACTGAGCAGAGTCAGAGCAGTAACTGCGCTGCATGACTGCATTTACAAACTGAACAGAGTCAGTGTATTGTCTGTGTAATATGAAAGCATAAACACACTGCACAGAGTCAGGCTAGTAACTGTGCAGTATGAGTAAATATATACACTGTACGGAGTCAGGGTAGTAACTGCGCAGTATGTATAATTACACGCACACCAGTGTCAGGATAGTTGTTGCTCAGTATGAATGCATACACACACTGAACATAATAGGTTGCAACTGCTCAATATGAATGGGTACACACACTGACAATAGTCGGCGTAGTAGTTATGCAGTATGATATCATACACACACCCAACTCAAGAGTCAGGGTAGTAACAGTGCAGTATGAATGCATTTACACACTGTACAGTCTCAGGGTAGTACCTGCACAGTATGAATGCATATACTAACTGTACAGATTCAGGATAGTAACTGCGCAGTACGAATGCATACACACACTGACCAGAATCAGGGTAGTAAATACGCAGTATGAATGTATACACACACTGAAGAGGGTCAGGGTAGTAACTGCGCTGTATGAATGTATATATACGCTGAACAGAGTCAGGGTAGTAACTGCGCAGTATGAATGCATATACACACTGTACTGAGTCAGGGTAGTAACTGCGCAGTATGAATGCATATACACACTGTACTGTGTCAGGGTAGTAACTGTGCAGTATGAATGCATATACACACTGTACAGAGTCAGGGTAGTAACTGCACAACATGGATGCATATACACACTGTACAGATCAGGGCAGTAACTGTGCAGTATGAATGCATATACACACTGTACAGACTACAGTCTGAAAGCATATACACACTGAATATACTCAGGACTGTAATTACCAGTAAGAATGCTATACACTCTGAACAGCATCAGTCCATTAACTCGAGAGTATAAATGCATATATACTGAACAAAGTCAGAGGAGTAATTGTACAGGATGAATGCATATACACACTGAACAGAGATAGGGTATTGGCTGTACAGATTGAATGCATATACACACAGAACAGAGTCAGGATAGTAACTTTACAGGAGGAATGCAATTCACACTGAACAAACTCAGCACAATAACTGTACACTACGAATGCAATGCACACTGAACAGAGTCAGGGTATTAACTGTACAGTACAGATGCATATACACACTGAACAGAGTCAGGGTATTGACTGTCCAGGATGAATGCATATACACAACAGATTCAGGGTAGTAAATGTACATGATGAATGCATATTCACACTGAGCAAACTCAGCACAATAACTGTACAGTATGAATGCAATACTCACTGAAGAGCATCAGGACAGTAACTGCACTAAAAGGATGCATTACACACTGAACAGAGCCAGGGTAGTAATTGCGCAGTATGAAAACATATACATGCTGTACAGAGTCAGGGTAGTAACAGTGTAGTATGAATCCATTTACACTCTGTGCAGTGTCAGGGTATTAAATGCACAGTATGAATGCATATGCACACTGTACAGTGTCAGGGTAGTAACTGTACATTATGAATGTATATATACACTGTACAGAGTCCGGGTAGTTACTGTGAAGTATGAATTCATATGTACACAGAACAGAGTCAGGGTAGTAACTGCGCAGTATGAATGCATAAACACACAGTACAGAGTCAGGGTAGTAACTGTGCAGGATGAATGCCTATACAGACTGAACAGAGTCAGAGTAGTAACTGTGCAGGAGGAATGCATATACTCACTGTTCAGTTTCTGGGTAGTAGATTTACAGTATGAATGCATATGCACACTGTACAGAATCAGGGTAGTTACTTGCGCAATATGAATGCATACACACACTGAGCAGAGTCTGGGTAGTAACTGTGCAGTATGAATGCATATGCACACTGAACAGAGTCAGAGTAGTAACTGCGATGCATGACTGCACATACACACTGACCAGAGTCAGTGTATTTTCTTTGCAGTACAAATGCATTTACACACTGTACAGTTTCAGGGTAGTACCTGCGCAGTATGAATGCATATACTCACTATACAGATTCAGGGTAGTAACTGTGCATTATGAATAATTACACACACGCCAGATTCAGGGTTGTTCCTGCGCAGTATGAATGCACACACACACGGAACTTAGTAGGTAGTAACTGCGCAGTATGAATGCATATGCACACTAAACAGAATCAGGGTAGTAACTGCACAGTGTGAATGCACACACACACAGAACAGAGTCAGAGTAGTAACTGTGCAGTATGAACGCAAATGCATACTGTACAGTGTCAGGGTAGCAGTTGCGCAGTATGAAAGCATATACACACTGTGCAGAGTCAGGGTAGTAACTGTACAGTATGAATGCATATGCACATTGTACAGTTTCAGGGTAGCAACTATGCAGCCTGTATGCATATACACACTGAGCAGAGTCTGGGTCTTAACTGCGCAGTAGGAATGCATACACACACTGAACAGAATCAGGATAGTAACTGTGCAGTATGAATGCATATTAACAATGTACAGAGTCAGGTTAGTAACTGCGCATAATGATTGAAAACACATACTCTAGAGACTCACAGTACTAACTATCCAGTTTGAATGCATATACACACTGTACAGAGTCAGTGTAGTTATTGTGCAGAATGAATGCATATGCCCACAGAACAGAGTCAGGGTAGTAACTGCGAAGTATGAATGCATAGACATATTGTACAGATTCTGGGTAGGAGCTGCACAGTATGAATGCATTTGCACACTGTGCAGAGTCGGGGTAGTAACTGCGCAGTGTGAATGCATAGACACACTGTACAGATTATGGGTAGTAACTGCACAGTATGAATGAATTTGCACACTGAGCAGGGTCAGGGTAATTACTGCACAGTATGAATGCATATACACACTGCACTGAGTCAGGGCAGTAACTGCGCATTATGAATGCATATGCACACTGAACAGAATCAGAGTAGTAAATGTGCAGTATGAATGCATATACATACTGTCCAGAGTCAGGGTAGTAACTGTACAAAATGAATGCATATGCACACTGTACAGTTTCAGGGTAGCAACTACGCAGTCTGAATGCATATTAACAATGTACAGAGTCAGGGTAGTAACTGTACATTATGAATGCATATATACACTGTACAGAGTCCGGGTAGTTACTGTGCAGTATGAATTCATATGTACACAGAACAGAGTCAGGGTAGTAACTGTGCAGTATGAATGCAAATGCACACTGCTCTGAGTCAGGGCAGTAACTGCGCAATATGAATGCATATGCACACTGAGCAGAGTCAGGGTAGTAACTGTACATTATGAATGCATATATACTCTGTACAGAGTCCGGGTAGTTACTGTGAAGTATGAATGCATATGTACACAGAACAGAGTCACGGTAGGAACTTGTTAGTGCAATATTCACTGAACAGTTTCAGGGTAGTCACTATACAATCTAAATGTGGTACACACTGAACACAGTCAGGGCAGTGATTATACAGAAGGAATGCAAAAAATAACAAACAGAATCAGTACAGTCAGTGTACAGTATGAATGAAATACACACTGGACAGAGTCAGTACAGTAACTGTATAGTTTGAATCTAATACACTAAACAGTGTCAGGGTAGTAACTGTACAATGCAAAGGCAATATACACTGAACAGAGTCAGCACTGTAACTGCACAATATGAATGCAATACAAACTGAAGAGAGTTGGGGCAGAAACTGTACACTATAAAGGCTTTACACACTGAACAGAGTCAGCACTGTAACTAAACAGTACGAATGTAATATACATAGAACAGCATCATGGTAGTAACTGTACAGTATTAATCCAATACACACTGAAAAGATTCAGGGTTGCACCTGTACAGTACAAACACACAACACACTGAACAGAGTCAGTATATTAACTGTACAGTATGAATGCATTACACACTGAACAGAGTCAGGGCTGCAACTGTGCAGTATGAATGCAATATACACTGAGCAGACTCAGAATAGTAACTGTACAACATGAATGTAATACACACTGAACAGAATCAGGCTGTATCTCTACAGTATGACTGCAAATCACACTGAAGAGAGTCAGTGTAGTGACTGTACAGTATGACTAGAGGGCATAATCTCAGAATAAAGGGTCACCCATTTAAGACAAAGATGAGGAGGAATTTCTTCTCTCAGTGGGTAGTGAATCTGTGGAATTCTTTACCGCAGAGGGCTGTAGAGGTTGGGTCATTAAGTATATTCAAGGCGGAGGTAGACAGATTTTTAATCAGTATGGGAATCAAGGGTTATGGGGAAAAGGCAGGAAAGTGGAGTTGAGGAATATCGGATCGGCCATGATCTCACTGAGTGGCGGAGCAGACTCGATGGGCTGAATGGCCTACTTCTGCTCCTACATCTTATGGTTTTAAGGTCACACTGCTCAGTGTCAGCGTAGTGAATGCACATGATGAATGCAATACACACTGAACAATCAGGGTAGTAACTGGACAGAGTGAATGCAATGGGAGGAGGGGGTGGGGAGCAGTGGCAGACTGGTATTGAAATTTGAATTCAGTAAAAACCTGGAATTAAAAGTCTGACGGTGACCACAAAACCATCGCCGATTGGCGTAAGAGCCCATCTGGTTCACTAATGTCCTTTAGGGAAGGAAACCTGCCAATCGTACCTGGCCTCGCCTACACGTGATTCCAGGCCCACACCAATGTGGTTGACTCTTAAATGCCCTCTGAAAAAGGACAATGAGGGATGGGCAATAAACGCTGGTCCAGCCAGCGATGCTCACATCCCATGAGTGAATAATTGAATAAAGGCGGTGGGGGGTGTTGTCAATGGGCTGGTAATCTAGGGACCCAGGGTAATGCCCTGGAGACTCAGGTTCAATAGTGGAATTTGAATTCAATAAAAATCTGGAATTAAAAGTCTAATGATGAGCATGAATTGACTTTGGAAAAAAGGCCCACCTGGTTCACTAATGTCCTTGAGGAAACCTGCCGTCCTTACCTGGTCTCCAGGCCTGCAGTAATGTAGCTGAATCTGCAATTCCCTCTGAAATGGCCTAGCAACTCATTCAGTTGTACCCAACTGCTACCAAGCCTACAAAGAGGGAACTGGACTGATCACCCAGCATCGGCCGAGGCACCAGGTAAACGCCAATGGCAAGCCCAGCCCTGTCGACCCTTACTAACATCCGGGGGCTTGTGGCAAAACTGGGAGAGCTAGTCTCACAGGCTAGTGAAGCAACAGCCTCACATAGTCAACCGCACAGAACCGTACCTTACAGATCATGCCCCAGACACCACCCCTGGGTATGTCCTACCCCAACTGGCAGCTGCCCACTATTCGTCGGTGGTGGAGGGAGTGAATGTTTGTGGATGTGGTGCCAATCAAGAGGCCTGCTTTGTACCGGACGGTATCGAGCTCCTTGAGTGTTGTGGGAGCTGCACTCATCCAGGCAAGTGGGGAGTATTCCATCACACTCCTCCTGACTTGTGCCTTGTAGATGGTGGACAGGCTTTGGGGAGTCAGGAGGTGAGTTACTCGTCACAGGATTCCCAGCCTCTGACCTGCTCTTGTAGCCACGGTATTTATATGGCTAGTCCAGATCAGCTTCTGGTCAATGGTAACCCCCAGGATGGTGAAAGTGGGGGATTTAGCGATGGTAACACCATTGAATGTCAAGGGGTGATGGATAGATTCTCACTTGGTGGAGATGGACATTGCCTGAATTTGCTGTTGTACAGTTACTTTGTTGACTCTCTTCAGTATGTACATGTATTTTTAGTGCACAGTTACCATATTGACTCTGTAAGTGTGATATATATGTATTCCTGTGGTAGTTACCTGACTGGCTCTGTCCAGTTTGTAGATGTATTCCTGGAGTACGGTTACTATACTGATTTTGCACAGTGTGTTTATGTGTTCCTGTACCACTGTTACCTTTCCTGACTCTGTTTAGTGTTCATGTGTATTCATATTATACAGTTATCTGTCCTGACTCTGTTTAGTGTGTATATGTATTCCTGTTGTACAGGTATGGCCTTGAGGTTTTTCCGTGTTAATTGCTGGTGTACACTTAGTTTACTGGCTCTGTTCAGTGTGTACATGTATTTCATGTACAAAGTTACTATCCTGACTTTGTTTAATGTGAAAACATATTATTTTTGTACAGTTGGTATACTGCCCCTTTCAGTGTGTGTATATGCATTTCTGTTTTGCATTTATTGTAATGGCCCCTGTTCAGCATGTGTAAATATTCCAGTTGCACATTTAATTTCTTAGCACTGTGCGGTGTAGCATGTGTGTTCCTACTGTGCAGTTACTATCCTGACTCTGTTCAGTACATACATGCATTCTTGCTATATCTTCAATGTACTGTCACTATTCAGTGTATATACATTTCCTCTCTACATCCTGAATCTGTTCAGTGTGTATATGTACAGTTTCTGCACTGAATCAGGTTAGTGTGCATATGCTGGTGCACACTTAGTGTGCATATGAACTCCTACTGTACAGTTATTGACACTGTTCAAAGTGTATATGTATTCCAGTTACTATCCTGACTCTGTCCAGTTCTATAAGTATTCCTACTGTACAGCTACTGTATGAATCTGCTCTGTGTGAATTGCATTCATACTGTGCAGATACTATTTTGTTGCTGTTCAGTGCAGATGTGTATTGCTCTTGGAAAGTTATTCCCCTGATACTGACTCTATTGAATGAATATATGTATTCCGTACACTCACTGTTCTGACCCCCTTCACCTGCAGTTATCCAGGCAAGGGGAGAGTGACTTTTGCCTTGCAGATGGTGGACAGGTTTTGGGGAGTCAGGAAGTGAGTGACTCGCCACAGGATATCCAGCCCATGACCTGCCTTTGTAGCCACAGCATTTGTGTGGCTGGTCTCGTTGAGTTTCTGAACATTATCACAAGAATGCCAAATCTCAAAGGGAACAGCAATTTATATGACATGAGAGAAGGGAGCTGACTGAATCACAGAATCACACAGTGCAGAAGAACCCTTCGGCCCATCGAGTCTGCACCGACACCTGAGAAACATCTGACCTACCTACCTAATCCCATTTATCGGCACTCGGCCCATAGCCTTGAATGTTATGACGTGCCAAGTGCTCATCCAGGTACTTTTTAAAGGATGTGAGGCAACCCGCCTCCACCACCCTCCCAGGCAGCGCATTCCAGATCGTCACCACCCTCTGGGTAAAAAAGATTTCCCTCACATCCCTCCTAAACATCCTGCCCCTCACCTTGAACTTGTATCCCCTTGTGACTGACCCTTCAACTAAGGGGAACAGTTGCTCCCTATCCACCCTGTCCATGCCCCTCATAATCTTATACACCTCGATCAGGTCGCCCCTCAGCCTTCTCTGCTCCAACGAATACAACCCAAGTCTGTCCAACCTCTCTTCATAACTTTAAATGTTTTATCCCAGGCAACATCCTGGTGAATCACCTCTTCACCCCCTCCAGTGCAATCACATCCTTCCTATAATGTGGCGACCAGAACTGCACACAGTACTCCAGCTGTGGCCTCACCAAGGTTCTACACAACTCCAACATCACCTCCCTACTTTTGTAATTTATGCCTCGATTGATAAAGGCAATTATCCCATATGCCTTTTTCACCACCCCATTAACATGCCCCTCCGCCTTCAGAGACCTATGGACACACACGCCAAGATCCCTTTGTTCCTCAGAACTTCCTAGTGTCATGCCGTTCATTGAATACTTCCTTGCAAATTACTCCTTCCAAAGTGTATCACCTCACACTTTTCAGGATTAAATTCCATCTGCCACTTATCTGCCCATTTGACTATCCCACCTATATCTTCCTGTAGCCCAAGACACTCAACCTCACTGTTTACCACCCGGCCAATCTTTGTGTCATCTGTAAACTTACTAATCCTACCCCCCACATAATCATCTATGTTGTCTATATAAATGACAAATAATAGGGGGCCCAGCACAGATCCCTGTGGTACGCCACTAGTCACTAAAGCATCCTTCTGTCATCACCCTCTGTCTCCTATAACAAAGCCAATTTTGAATCCACCTTATCAAATTACCCTGTATCCATGTGCATTTTCCTTCTTTATAAGTCTCCCATGTGGGATCTTGTCAAAGGCTTTGCCGAAACCCATATAAACTACATTAACTACACTACCCTCATCTACACACCTGGTCACCTCCTCAAAAAATTCAATCAAATTTGTTAGACTAGTTAGCAAGTAGACTCTGATTGGTAGAGGTGTTGCCATTGAGAATGCAGGGAACAGTTAACTGCCAAGCTTTTGTCCAGGCAAACCAACTCTGGTTGGTCAAGGCTTTGCCATGGGGAATGAACCAGGGAATGGCTGCCCCCACACTGCACAGTAACTGCACAGGTGAATTCCATATAAACAATGAATAGATTCAGTACCTAATACACAGCAGGACATATACAAAGTGAAGAGGGTCAGAACAGTAAGTAAACAGAATATATATACACATTGAATAGAATCAGAACAGTATTTTTTTAAATATGTTCATTCATGGGATGTGGGCGTCACTGGCTAGGCCAGCATTTATTGTCCATCAATATGTTCAGAGGGTATTTAAGAGTCAACCACATGTTGCTGTTTGTCTGGAGTCACATGTAGGCCAGACAAGGTAAGGACAGCAGATTTCCTTCTCTCAAGGGAATTAGTGAAGCAGATGGGTTTTTACAACAATCGACAATGGTTTCATGGTCACCATCAGACTTTTCATTCCAGGTTTTTATTGAATTCAAACTCCACCATTTGCCACGGCAGGATTTGAACCCTGGCCTCCAGAGCATTACCCTGGGTCTCTGGATTACTAGCCCAGTGACAATACCACTGTGCCATCAGGTGTAGGAATTCAGCAGGAATACTCACACTCATTGTATAGAGTCAGGAGTGCATATACAAACTGGTCAGTTTTTGCACACTGTTCATATTGCAGGGATATATAGACACACAAAACAGAGACAGCACAATGAGCAAAACATGTACATGGGAACAGAGTCAGGATAGCAACAGTAAAGCTGGCAAATATATATATATATATATACACTGAACAGCTACATTACAGTAACTGTAAAGATCAAATACATTGACACGTTAAACATATTTATCGCAGGAATAGACACATACACTCAACAGAATCAGGATAGGAACTGCATAGTATGATTGCAATGCACACTGAATGGAGTCAGGGCAGGAACTGTAGAACAGGAACAAAAATATACACTGCACACAAAAAGGACAGCAGTAGTACATATATGCACAGAACAGATTCTGTTTAGTATGTATTGCATTCAGGCTGTGCAGTTTATATCCAGAGTCAGGATGGTAGCTGTACAGCGGTAACATATATATATACACTGAACAGATCCAGGGGAGTAACTGTTAAAGAGGAATACATATACACACTGGACAGTATGTCCACTGTATGGCATGAACACAAATAAAAAACGGGCAGATTCCAGGATATTTAATGCATTACAGGAACAATTGACACCTTGAACAGTGTCCTTACAGTTAGAGTACAGGAGGACTATATACAATGAGGGTTAGGGTGGAAATTGTACGGTTGGAATACATAAAAAACCTAAACAGAGTCAATACAATAAATGCAATGCAGCAGCACACATACACACTGAAACAATACATATATATGTTAAACAGAGACAGGATAGTCACTGTGTACCAGTTATACATATACACACAATGGTAATCATGGGTGACTTTAACCTAAATATAGACAGGGCAAACCAAATTTGTGATAATACTGTGGCAGATGACCTCCTAGAATATGCATGGGATGTTTTTTTTAGACCAGTACATCGAGGAGCCAACTAGGGAACAGGCTATCCTAGGTTTGGTATTGTGCAATGAAAAAGGGTTAATTACTAATCGTGTTGTGCAGGGTCCTCCAGGGAAGAGTGACCATAACATGATAGAATTCTTCATTAAGATGGAAAGCGAGGTAGTCCAATCCAAAACAAGGGTCCTAAATCTAAACAAAGGAAACTACGAAGGTATGAGGGGTGAGTTGGCTGCGATAGATTGGGGAACTTCACTGAAAGACATGACGGTGATAGGCAATGGCTAATGTTTTGCAACAGTCATGCATTCCTTTCTGGCACAAAAACACAGTGGGAAAAGCAGCCCAACCGTGAGAAACAAAAGAAATTAAGGGTTGCATTAAATCCAAAGAGGAGTCATGTCAAGTTGCTAGAAAATGTAGCAAGCCTTAGGATTGGGAGCAGTTTAGAATTCAGCAAAGGAAGACCAAAGAGATTGGGGTCTCAGAGGGGTAAAATAGGATATGAGAGTCAACTTGCAAGGACCGCAAAAGCAGACTGTAAAAGCTTACATAAGCATGTCAAAAGAAAAAGATCAGTGAAGACAAATGTAGGTCCCTTACAGTCCAAAACAGGAAAATTTATAATAGAGAACAAGGAAATTGCAGAGCAATTAAACAACTACTTTAGGTCTGTTTTCACAGGAGAAGGTACAAATAACTTCCTAGAAATACTAAGGAACCAAGTGTCTAGTGAGAAGGAGGAATTGAAGGGAATTGGTATCACTAAAAGAATGGTGCTGAAGAAATTAATGGGACTGAAAGCCAATTAATCCTCAGGGCTTGATAATCTATACCCCAGGGTTTTATGAGTCCTTTAACCGTGTTTTATTTTGATGTTTATAAGTTTCCTTTAAGATTTTGCTTTTCTCTTTGCAGTTTCCCTTTTAGGGGCTGCTTTTTTAATTTGTCCCTCACTTTGTTTATTTGGTTTAACAAAAGAGTATCAAAATAGTATAAATGGTGCAGCCGGTGCGGAGGGGGGAGGGACCGGGAGGGAGGAGTACCTCCTCGTGAACTTGCTCCTGGGCCTGGCCAAGTTGGTCATCAATGGTTCCAAGCAATGGGCGAGCAAGGGGTTCGTCCAGCCTGAATAAAATTCTAACAGGACTAGACAGGGTAGATGCAGGAAGGATGTTCCCGATGGTGGGGGAGTCCAGAACCAGGGGTCACAGTCTGAGGATACGGGGTAGACCATTTAGGACTGAGATGGGGAGAAATTTCTTCACCCAGAGAGTGGTGAGCCTGTGGAATTCATTACCACAGAAAGTAGTTGAAGCCAAAACATTGTATGTTTTCAAGAAGGAGTTAGATATAGCTCTTGGGGTGAAAGGGATCAAAGGGTATGGGGAGAAAGCGGGAGCAGGCTATTGAATTGGATGATCACCCATGATCATAATGAATGGTGGAGCAGGCTCGAAGGGCCGAATGGCCTACTCCTGTTCCTAGTTTCTATGTTTCTACGACTTTCTGCCCCTCTTCCGCGGCTACGTTGGTGGCCGGGTACCCTTGGAGAGGGGGCACGGACTGTGCCAGAGTCCTTCCGTGACTGGTGGGCAGCGCGGGGTCTGGGGTGACCCCGAAAATCACATTCCAGTTCGATTCCTGTAAGTTTCCTTTTGTGTTTCATTCTTTAATTGTGATGCCCCTTTAAGGGGTGTCCACTTTTATTGGCCTATTCGACCTCTCGCCAATTTGTCCCTCTTTTTGACTTGTTGTTTCACACGGAGTATAAACGGGTACAGTTGTACCACTCCAGGGTGGAAGGGACTGGCAGAGTCTGACACTCTGCTGAGCTGTTTTAAGAATAAACCTGCTTGAGATATAAGACTAACTTTGGTCTCATTCTTCCACAATATACAAATTCTGGAATTAACATATAATAGCATTAACATATAATAACATTAACATACAATAACATTAACATACAATAACATTAACATACAATAACATTAACATACAATAACATTAACACATAATAATTAACAATTATTGGCGGCTAGCTTTTGCTTCCTCTGCCTTCCACTTTGGCTTTCTACTTTCCTGTCTTTAATTTCTCTCTCTCTTCTCCCTCTCTTGTGTCTCGCTGCTCAGGTTCCCATTCCCCCTGCCGCTCTAGTTTAAACCCTCCCCCACTGTACTAGCGAATATCGTTGCGAGGATATTGGCCTCAGTCCTACAGGTCCCATCTTCCCCGGAATCGGTCACAATGCCTCAGGAGTCTAAATCCCTCCCACCTATACCTCCTCTCCAGCCATGCGTTCATCCATTCTATTCCCCTAGTCCTGATCTCGCTAGCATGCGGCACTGGGAGTAATCCTGAGATTACTACCTTTGAGGTCCTGATATTTAATTTATTTCCCCAGCTCCCTATAGTCTGCTTGCTCATTATCCTCATCCCCCCTTTTCACCAATGTCGTTGGTACTGATATGGACCATGACCTCTAGCTATTCACCCTGCCCCTTCAGAATTCCCCCCAGCCACTCAATGACATCCTTGACCCTGGCACCAGGGAAGCCACACGCCACCCTGGGGTTCATGCCTGTGGCTGCAGAAACGTCTACCTGTTACCCTTACAATAGAATCCCCTATCACTATTGCTCTCCCACTCTTTTTTCTCCTCCCTAGTGCAGCTGAACCACTCGTGCTGACACGGACTTGGCTCTTGCTGCTTTCCCCTGAGAAACCCTCTCCACCTGCCCCTAGCAGTATCCAAAATGGAAACTCTGTTCGAGAGGGAGATGGACCCAGGGGACTCCTGCACTACCTGCCTAGTGCTTTTATTGTATCTGGCAGTCACCCGATCCCTTTTCTGCCTGTGCACCCTTTACCTGTGGCGTGGCCGCCTCATTGTACGTGCTATCCACAAAGACCTCACCCTTGAGGATTCTCCGCTGTGACCCCAGGCCCATCTCCAACTCTGACACACGGATTTTGTGTAGCTGCAGATGGAGGCACTTCCTGACCACGCAGTGGCCCTGGACACTAGAGGTGTCCCTGACTTCCCACATTGCACAGGAGGAACATTCCACGTGGCTGAGCTGCCCTGCCATGACTTACCCTTAAATTTCTCCCTTTACCTTTACTTCCTCTAGTTTAAGGTATATTAAATATATACTAGGTACCTTACTTCTTATGCTTTAAACACTACTTAAAATGAACTAAAGACCAGCTTTTACTTCAAAGATTAGACAGTAGAAATACTCACCAGGTCCTACTTACCAAGGCCGCCCACTCCACTCGTGCTGTCTTCCGGTCCCGCTCTGGTCTCGGGCCTGCTTCCCCTCACTCTGTAAGGCTGCCATTCCACTCTGGCCTCAGGCCTGGTTCCCGTCACTCTGTAAGGCCGCCCACTCCAATCGCGCTGACTCCTGGTCCCACTCTGGCCTCAGGCCTGCTTCCCGTCACTCTGTAAGGCCGCCCACTCCACTCGCGCTGACTCCCAGTCCCACTCTGGTCTCGGGCCTGCTTCCCCTCGCTCTGTAAGGCCGCCCACTCCACTCGCGCTGGCTCCCAGTCCCACTCTGGCCTCAGGCCTGGTTCCTGTCACTCTGTAAGGCCGCCCACTCCACTCGCGCTGTCTCCCAGTCCCGCTCTGGTCTCGGGCCTATTTCCCGTCGCTCTCTAAGCCCACCGTTCCCCTCGCGTCATCAAATGCCAAGAGCCAAAACAAAGGAGCCGCTCTTTCTCCTCCTCCCCTCACTCCCTGAAACGTTCGATTCCCAGCACTCTATTCCAGTCGCACTCAGTTGGCCGGCTTTACCTGCCCCTAAGACAAAGTCCGGTCGACCCGGTCACGCAGGAACCAGTTACAGCTGCTTCTTCAATTAACTAAGCCCGACTGGTCACCCTGTGGAGACTTTGTTAAAACCCGGCCTAATGCTGGGAACCTTAGAGTTCAAACTGTACATTTCAGCTAAATGCTAACGACAAGCAAATTTTGATTTTTTGCAAAAAAGGTTAAGACTCCTTACTCACCACCCACCAGCATCCAGACTCTACTCTAGGCTTGACTATTCCATCCCATTCCTGGATCCCCTCCCGCACTCTACCCTCCGTAAACGTCAGGTCACCCAAAGCTTTGCTGCCTGTGTCCTGGTCCTGCTCACCTGGACCCCTTTGCTGCCTGGTTTACATTTCTTCCCAGTCAAACTTTAAAGCTCTCAGTCCTCATCTGCAACTCCCTGCATGTCCCCGCCCGCTGCTCCCTATCCCTGTGATCTTACAGTCAAAGAGCTATACAGCACAGAAACAGGCCCTTCGGCCTATCGTGTCTGTGCAGGCTATTAAGCACCTATCTATTCTAATCCCATTTCCCAGCACTTGGCCCATATCCCTGTGTGCTATGGCATTTCAAATGCTCATCTAAATACTTCTTAAATGTTGTGAGGGTTCCTGACTCTACCACCCCCTCAGGCAGTGAGTTCCAGATTCCCACCACCCTCTGGGTGAAAAAATCTTTCCTCAAATCCCCTCTGAACGACCTGCCCCTTACCTTAAATCTATGACCCCAGGTTATTAACACCTCCGCTAATGGGAAAAGATTATTCCTAACTGCCCTCTCTATGCCTCTCTTAATTTTGGATACCCCTATCAGGTCCCCCCTCAGCCTTCTCTGCTCTAAGGAAAACAACCCCAGCTTCTCCGGATTCTCTTAAGAACTGAAACGCTCCAGCCCAGGCAACATTTTTTTTAAAAATTCATTCGCGGGACGTGGGCTTCGTTGGCTGGGCCAGCATTTATTGCCCATCCCTAGTTGCCCCTTGAGAAGGTGGTGGTGAGCTGCCTTCTTGAACCGCTGCAGTCCCTGTGGTGTGGCTACACCCACAGTGCCGGTAGGGAAAGAGTTCCAGGATTTTGACCCAGTGACAATGAAGGAACGGCCAATGTATTTCCAAGTCAGGATGGTGAGTGACTCCGAGGGGAACCTCCAGGTAATGGCGTTCCCATGTGTCTGCTGCCCACATCCTTCCCACATTCACATCTTGGTGAATCTCCTTGGCGCCCTTCCCAGTGCAATCACGCCCTTAATCTTCTCCAGCTCTCTAACCCTCCGTGATATCCGTGCTCCCCTCACTCTGGCCACTTGCGGATTCTCAACTAGAATTTCTCCACCACTGGTGCAGTCGAGGGACTTTTCAGCACATTCTCCAACTGCTCTCTGGACGTAGCCTGGGTCACGACATAAGTGCGGGTGTAGGCGCAGCAACTCAGGAGCTGCCGCACTAGGGCCAATTCCATCACAAAGACGCCTACCCATGCAGGGCCGTACTCCAAAAAAACCGCACCTGGTTCCAAAGAGAGAAAACCATAACAGGGCGAAATTGGCCGAGATAGCAAACAGTAAAATGGTGGGTTTCCTTCACTGGGTCTCTGGGACTCTCTCCACTGCTTTGAGTCTGCAGACTCATGTTGATCACTATCAAGAAGATATAATAATGTCTATAATGTTATTGGAAACTATTTTAAAATAGTGTTTAGTGAGTCGAAGAAAATCCATTACTTCACTTTTTGTTATCTCCGCCAATTTCACCCTGTTTAGTGATGTCTGTGTCGTGTATGTTGGTGCGGGTCTTAATTTGATTAAAACCAGTTGATCTTGAGGCTTTGGTGTATTGAAGGGAAGTAGGTTTGAAATGGTAATTAGGTAAACATAGGGAAGTAGAGTGTGAGGTGTAAAGGGGCCAATTTGAATTTTTAAATAGACCATTCAAAAGAGCAGGTGTAATGTTGCATCTTACCAGGTAAAGCTCAAAGACAATGCGTTCATTTTTTTTTCAAAGCTTACTCGTAAAGTGGGCATCATGAAAGGGTTTTATTGTTAGAAGATTTAACGTTTAAAAAAAAAATGAGTGTCAATGAGAATTTGCATTCAAAGAGGAAAATATGTATAAAGGGAGAGAAGATTGTGGTTAAAAGGAGGAAGAGTTATAAGATCCAAGGCCTCCTGCCTGTAAGCCTCAAGTTTGCCTGCAAGGATCCAGAGCTGAAAGAAACTCATTTTGAAATAGACTGTCCACGGTGTGCTTTGCCAGGGGTTTGTTTAAATCTATGTGTTTTACTGCTGCCTTGCCAATGTACTGACTGAGAATTAGGTTAATTAGGAGATTTTTGTAGTTATTATTATCGTAATTTTGTAGACATATGTATGTGCTTACAATCTTTCTTGTATTAATAAATGTTTAATTTACTTTTGTAAAAAAAATAACCTCTTGAGGCTCAGTGGTCTTATGAATTCAAAGCCTGCATCTCGAAATGTACAAATTGCAAAAAATGGGTAATGACAGTTGTTTCAAGTTTCCCACAGGGATTTGAACGACTCAGCCTTTACCATCGGCTGTGTCACAATAGTCACCAAAATGTGTCTGACGGTGAAAACATTGAGTAGCGGAATCAGGACAAGTGGGACACACGGGGTTAGAATGTGATGGAGGGACTCCATTGTTCTCAGGCTGGAAATTCCACAGCATCCATTGTGAAATAACTGGGGTCGTTCCTCAGCCAATACCAAGCTCTTAACATAAACTACCTTTAAACTATTGCCTAGGTCCCAAGCTCTGAAATTCCTCCTCTACGGCTCTCTGCCTTGCTACCCCACTTCTCTCACTCAAGACACTCAGCAAACTCTACAGCTTTGACCAAGCCATGTGAAGCAATATCTCCTTATGTATGTCCTTATGCCCTGAAGAAGAGTCATATGGACTCGAAACGCTAACTCTGCCTTTCTCTCCACAGATGCTGTTAGCCCTGCTGAGTTTTTCCAGCATTCTCTGGTTTTTGTCTCCTTGCTGCATAATGCTCGTGTCATCAGTGTTGGGGCCCTACAATCTCTGTCAGCGATTTGGATGCAGGGACCAAATGCAATGCTTCCAAGTTTGATGACACAAAGCGAGGTGGGAATGTCAAGTGTGAGGAGGAAGCAAAGGGGCTTCAAGGGGATTTTTTTGAAAAATTCATTCACGGGATGTGGGCTTCGCTGGCTGGGCCCAGCATTTATTGCCCATCCCTTGTTGCCCTTGAGAAGGTGGTGTTGAGCTGCCTTCTTGAACCGCAGCAGCCCATTGAGACGGGCCAAGGGAGTGGGCAAGAACGTGGCAGGTGGAATACAATGTGGAAAACTGTGAAGTTGTCCACCTTGGTAAGAAGAGCTGAAACGCAGAAGATTTCTTATATGGCGAGAAAGCGGGAAGTGTTGGCAACCAAAGGGACCTGGGCGTCCTTGGCTCTTGAGTCACTGAAAGCTAACATGCAGGTTCAGTCAGCGATTAAGAAGGCACATGATGTGTTGACCGTTATTGCAAGAGGATTTGAGTACAGGAGTAAAGACGCCTTGCTGCAATTGAATGGAGCCTTGATGAGATGGATCTGGAGTGTTGTGTACAGTTTTGGTCCCCGTAAAGGAAAAAGGATACACTTGCCATAGAGAGAGTGCAGCAAAGGCGCACCAGACTAATCCGTGGGATGGCCAGATTGTCTGTTCAGGTCACAGTGAGGAGACGGGGCCGAGGTTCCCAAGAGTTTAGAGGTGGCCTCACTGAAGCGTACCGGACTCTTACGGGGCTCGACAGGGTAGATGAGGGAAGGATGTTTCCCCTGGCTGGGGTATCTAGAATCAGGGGGCACAGTCTCAGAATAAGAGGAAATACTTTTAGGACCGAGATGAGAAGGGATTTCTTCACTCAGGGGAATTTGGGATTCTCTACCCCAGAAGGCTGTGAAGGATCAGCCATTGAGTACGTTCATGGTAGGAATCGATAGATTTCTAGCTATTAGAGATGTGAAGGGATATGGGGGGTAGTACAGGAAAAGGGTGTTGAAGTAAAAGATCAGCCATGATCCAGTTGAATGGCAGAACAGCCACGAGGGGCTGAATGGCCTACTCCTGCTCCTATTTCCCATGTCCCTATGAAGCACCTTGGGAGGTTTCATTACTTTAAGGACTGTATGTAAATTTAAGTTAATGTCGTGGTACCCTGACTGATTTCCTCTCCCCCTCTCTCTCTCTTTAACCCAGGGGGCACTTGGCAGTCATCAGGAGCGGGGACCCTGGCTGATTCCTCACTTTCCCGAATCCCAGACAAGTGATCAGGATCGGGAATCCCGTCTCATTTCCCATCCCTCCCGGACACGGGGGTCATTGACCATTGAGCAGCAGCAGGGACCCTGGCTGATTGCCCCTCTCTCCCGAAAATCGGGATCACTGGATCAGGAGAGTGGATCCTGGCTGATGTCCTTTCACTCATTAACCTAGGGGTCAATTTGGTTTCTGCCCTAGATGTCTTTGGTGTGTTGTGTATTCTTGCTGTATGGTTATTATCATGACTGCTCAGCATGTATATGTATGCGCACCGTACATTTAATACCCTGACTCTGCTCAGTTTGAATTTGTTTTTTTATTATACAGCTACTGTTCTGTGTCTGTCCGGCATGTTCCATCTGTACAGTTATTGGACCCACTGTCTCAGTGTGGATTTGTGTGTCTGCTTTGCAGTTGATATCTTGAATCTGTTCAGTGCGTATGTGTGTATATATATGTCAGCAACTACCCCACAGGCCAGTTGAAGAGGAGAAATTACAATCCCCGATCACACAGCGACCACAGAGACTCAAAGGCTTCCTTTCACCGGTTTTATTCAAGCATATGCAAGGGAGCCGCAATCATCCCGAAGAATGAAGACCTGGCTCCCAGACTGATTACATTTCATTACTTTTGTACTTTTTCTTAATACATTTGAATACATCCAATCGGTAACCGACACACCGGTCCCACACTAACTCTATCTTATTGAGTACATAAACAGGTGATTTTGCTAACCAATTATCCTAAAGGATGCATACATAATTATATTATATCCAATCAAAATTAAAACACATACACAAAGACCTTGGTTCTCACAACTCAAGACTCTTTGTGTTCCATCAAAGCCCCCTCTTTGTCCATTAGCTTATCTAAGCTAAAACCATCTGCCCCTTCCCTGTCTGAGAGAGGAGTACACTTAATCTAATTTATGCCATGTTTTATCTCCGTCTAGCACTCAAGGCTTCACCGCATCGTTGCACCACTTGAATTGTCCTGCTTGTGTCTTCAGCCTGTTTCTCAAGGCTCTGCAATGTTCATTGGATAATCGTCAATCTTAATATGCTTAGCAGCCATTCCTGCCTGGAGATTTTAAGTGTTCTTCAGTAAATTCTTACTGTGTTCTCTTTTAGCATTTTTAATTTTCCCCTAACAGTATGTGTGTGTGTGTGCATGTGTGCATGTACTCCTGCCGTACAGTTCATGTACAGACCTGTTCAGCGTATCTATGTATTCCCACTCTATAATTACCATACTGACTCTGTCACGTGTTCGTATTCCTGCTGTACATTTATTGTCCTGACTCCACTCATTGTGTACATGTATTCAAAACTCACATTTGCTATCCTGAATCTGTTCATTGTGTGTCTCTATTCATGCTGTATAGTCCCTGTCCTACTCTATTCAGCATGTATATGTATTCTTTCTGTACATTGACAGTGCTGACTCTGTTCAGTTCCATATGTATTCCCACTGTACAGTTAGGGGCCTGAATTTGTTCTGTATGTATTTGTTGTTGCTCTACAATTCCTATACTGACTGTAACACTGCTTAGAGGTATTCTGGTTGTATAGCTGTTATGCTAATTATGTACGTTGTTTATAAGTATCCGTCCTGTAGAATTGTTATCCTGAATCTGTTCAGTGTATATATGCATTTATAATGTGGTTACCATCCTGACTCCGTTCAGTGTGTTTATATACTCCAGCTGCACATTCATGATCCTGAACTTGTTCAGTGTGTTTATGAGTTCAGACTGTACATTCACTCTCCTAGCTCTGATCAGTGTGTGTATGAATTCCTGTCATACATCCACAGTGCTGACTTTTCCTGTGTGCCTGTGTGCCTGTGTTCCTGCTGTACAGTTACTACCCTGAACCTGTTTAGCATTTGTGTGAATTCCTTCTGTACTGTTACTCTATGAGCTCTGGTTCAATGTGTATATGTATTCCTGTTGTACAGTAACTGTCCTGACTCCGTTCATGGTATATTTACCCCCCTGCTGTACCATCGTAACCCTGCTCACTGTGTATATGTATTCCTGTGTACCATTACTGTGCTGACACTGTTTAATGGGTATATGTGTCCCTGCTCTACGTTTACAGTATTGGCTCTAGCTGCACAGTGTGTTTTTAAAAATTTGTTCATGGGATGTGGGTGTAGCTAGGCCCTAATTGCCCTTGAGAAGTTGGTGGTGGTGAGCTGTCTTCTAGAACCGCTGCAGTCCACATGGTGTAGGTACACCCATAGTTGTTAATGTTATGACCACAGCCAATGTTACTTGATGAGCAAGCGAAATCCCAGAGGAAAACTTGGCTTATGGGCTATAGCCTTTTTTTGTATTCTGAAAATGAATGGATAATGTTCTGGTCCCTGCAGCAAGAGGTCCAGGAACACTTTTGGGATTTTAAAAATTAAAAGTAAATGTTTTATTAACAAAAATAAAAGAAAACTCACGCACACAAGATTACAGTTACGCAGTTAGTATTAGTCTTATCCCCAATACCCCCTAAAATGCTCTCTACTTGGTCAGGCCGACAAGTAAACGCCTTCCAGGCAATGCTCCCTTACAAATGCTTAACTCTAAAAATCCAGTAATATTACCCAAGGCAAACTGCTGTAACTTTAATAAAGGCATACCATATGACCTTTAATGCTCTTCCACTTGCTGTGGAAATCCAAGAATTCAGAACAAAACTGCCTTTTGCAGCGTAATACTTTCCTGGCTTGACTGGGTGGCTGATTCAAACTGCATCTTCTGCCAGCCCAGAGATAACAGCCCCCAACTCAGCTCCAGCTATAGATCACTGCCCCAGCTCCTATATCTCACAACCCCTAACAGTAACTCAAAAATATCTTTCTCCCTTTTTTTTGTCAGATTCCATTATTCTCACACCTCTTTGAAACTCAAACCCTTCCAAATATATAATCTTTCATGCCTCTATTTTACCCTTGCTTTCGGGTCAATAAAATATGATATCTCCACTGCTTGTTTACCTATGGAACTCCTGCTTTCTTGGAAACAAAAAAATAAATAAAAATACCTGGAAAAAACTCAGCAGGTCCGACAGCATCTGCAGAGAGGAACACAGTTAACGTTTCGAGTCCGTATGACTCTTCAACAGAACTAAGGAAAAATAGAAGAGAGGTGAAATATAAGCTGGTTTAAGGGGGGGTGGGACAGGTAGAGCTGGATAGAGGGCCAGTGATAGGTGGAGATTGCCAAAAGATGTCATAGACAAAAGAACAAAGAGGTGTTGACGGTGGTGATATTATCTAAGAAATGTGCTAATAGGTGACATTAAGGGTGGAAAGCAGGATGAGCAAGGTACAGATAGCCCTAGTGGTGGTGGGGTGGGGGGAAGGAATCGAAATAGGGTAAAAGGTAGAGATAAAACAATGGATGGAAATACATTTAAAAATAATGGAAATAGGTGGGAAAATAAAAATCTATATAAATAATTGGAAAAAAGGGGGATCGGAAAGTGGGTGGGGATGGAGGAGAGAGTTCATGATCTAAAGTTGTTGAACTCAATATTCAGCCCGGAAGGCTGTAAAGTGCCTAGTCGGAAGATGAGGTGCTGTTCCTCCAGTTTGCGCTGAACTTCACTGGAACATTGCAGCAGGCCAAGCACGGACATGTGGGCATGAGAGCAGGGTGGAGTGTTGAAATGGCAAGCGACAGGGAGGTTTGGGTCATGCTTGCGGACAGACCGAAGGTGTTCCACAAAGCAGTAACCCAGTCTGCGTTTGGTCTCTCCAATGTAGAGGAGACCGCATTGGGAGCAACGAATGCAGTAACTAAATTGAGGGAAGTGCAACTTTCGTGGAACCTCTGACTACCCTTTGATATTCAAACAAACCCTCAACTTATCTAAAACTGAAAATGTCAGATCTACCCTATTCAATTGTACCTCAAACCTAACACCTCTATGCTTTTCATGTTTTTAACCCCCCCAGATAAGCTGCCTCCTTTTAAACTTTGCTCAGCTTAACTAAATCATACACACACACACACACAGCCTTCTCCACAAAATAACAAAATATTCCCCATAAATATTTTTAGAAATCAGTATCTCACATTAGGGAGTTACATCTGACTTCCCTTTGATATTCAAACAAACTCTCCAATTATCTAAAAATGCAAATGTCAGGTCCAACCTATTTACCTGCACCTCAAACCCACCATAACAGCTCATTACATATGCACAAACCTAACACCCCTATCCTTTCATGCCTTAAGCCTCACAGACAAACTGTATCGAGTAACCTGACCCAAGCTTAATTAAGTCATTTACGCACATACACACAGAGACACACAGACTTTTTCACAGAATAACACAATATTCTCTAAAAATCTTAAAAGAAGACATCTAATCTCACACCTCCCTCCTGTCAATCTATTTCATATTCCTTATTACAGAATCACAGAATCACAGAGTGCAGAAGAGGCCCTTTGGCCCATCGAGTCTGCACCGACACGTGAGAAACACCTGACGTACCTCCCTAATCCCATTTACTAGCACTTGGCCCATAGCCTTGAATGTTATGACGTGCCAAGTGTTCATCCAGGTACTTTTTAAAGGATGTGAGGCAACCCGCCTCCACCACCCTCCCAGGCATCGCATTCCAGACCATCACCACCCTCTGGGTAAAAAAGTTTTTCCTCACATCCCCTCCTAAACCTCCTGTCCCTCACCTTGAACTTATGCCCCCTTGTGACTGACCCTTCAACTAAGGGGAACAGCTGCTCCCTATCCACCCTGTCCATGCCCCTCATAATCTTGTACACCTCGATCAGGTCGCCCCTCTGCTCCAACAAAAACAATCCAATTACATTTAACTATACAAACAAAACTGTTACACTATCATGCCATGCATCAACCATGAAAATATATACAAGTCTGTTGTAAAAATAGAGTTCACTCCAGTCCAATCTCCATTTGCCAATATCCAAGTCCTTTTTGAATTTTACCCCCTGGCAATGCATCTGCAATTAAATATTCACTTCCAGCCTCATGTATAATTTGCAAATTGAATCATTGCGATAATGAGCTCTGCCGAAACAGTCTGGCGTTTTTTACCTCAATACTTCTCCAGGAACTTCAGAGGGTTGTGGTCAATATACACAACTGTCCCTGAAGGATTGTTTGCCACATGCACTTCAAACTGCTGCAAAGCTAACACCAAACTTAAAGTCTCTTTCTCTATAGTTGATTATTTCTTCTGGCGTACATTCAAATCCTGTGAGAAATATCTTGCCGGCTTCTCGATTCCCAGTCCGTCTTCTTGTAGCAAGATGGGCACCAGCACTGACACCCTTGGCATCAATAGCCAGCTAAACTGCCTTGTAAAATGTGGTGCTGATAGAACAGGTATAGAAGTTGGTACAGCTTTCAGGCTGTCGAATGTATTGTGACACTCCTGTGTCCATTGGAAGTTTCTGTGGGTTCCTTTAACAATTGAGTCAGTAGAGGAACAACACTGCTGAAATTTGGCACGAGTTTCCACTAAAATCCACTGGTGCCTAGAAATCTCAAAGCTTCCCATTTTGTTGTAGGCACTGGGAATTCCGCAATCGCTTTGACTTTTGCACTTTGAAGGGTGACTTGACCAAGTCTAACAGGATGGCCTGAGCGTGTAAATTGCCTTTTTGCAAATTCGCTTTTAGCCGAATTTACAACCAAATGGACTCCCTGCAGTTGACCAAACAGCTCCTTTAAGTGTTGTAAATGCTCCGACCACGTTTGACTGAAAACTATTAAGTCGTCAATATAAACAGCACAATTGCTCAGCCCCTCAGTCACTTTGGTTGCACGTCTCTGAAATGTTGCTGCTGCATTTTTCATACTAACCGGCATTACTCTGCATTGATATACACCATCCGGCGTCACGAAAGTTCATATCTCTTTTGCCCTTTCTTGCCAATACCCTCGCGGCAAAGTCCATTTTTGGATAAACTGCCCCACTTTCTCGATACAATCCTCCAATCGTGGAATAGGATACCAATCTGCCTTTTGTTGCTGCTTGTACTTTCCAGTAATCATTACATCGGGCGGAATCGTCCCAGATTGGCACTAGGTGTGGTAGCGGGCAGGTAAAACCATGTTTTACTCACCGGCCGCAATGGTAGCTTTTCACGCCATATCGTCCCAAACCCACAGCATTAATGATGAATTCCCGGGAAACACGCCACTTCCGTGGCGGGCAGGCTCTCATTTTCCAGCCATCGCCATCACCCTCATCATGCCGGGCACCATGTTTAAAGTGCAGCCACGTGTACACCTCTCAGTGTTTCCGGCCTACAACTGCCGCACGGAAGACATGGCCCTGAAAGGCAAAAAGGTTGCAGCCCCCCCCTCCCGGTTTAATGATGTGTCCCTCGAGTGCCTTTGGCTGCATTGGAGGCTCGCTCTGATGTCCTGTATACCCGCTCTGTTCGCAGGATGGGCAGCAACATCGCCAATCTGGCTTGGGAGGTGATGGTCAGTGCCAACGGCCTTCAGAAGAGGATAGCCACCCAGTGCCGCAAGAGGGTGAATGATCTCCTCCGTTCCACCTGGGTAAGTCACTCTTCTCATCACCCTCAGCTCACACACTCACAAACCCATCGCACATCCACAGGGCCCTCACTCGCTGCCGGTTCAAGGGACATCACCGTTCACTCTCTCACACCCACCGTCATTGTCCTCATCTCATCCATGGGACCGCTCACCACCCACACAGGCCAGGTATACTTATCATCTGGCCTGACTGGCATCCTGCTTACACTCTCTCCATCTCTATCCACGCAGGACAGGCTGGCTCACAACAAGAGGGAGAGGTCGCTGACCGGTGGAGGAATGTCCGAAATCAAGGTCCTCACGGGCTTTGGAAACAGAGCCATCCAGCTGGCTGGTGAGGATCTGGACCGGTCCTGTGCTGATGGTGAGGTCGGTGCTGCTCTACCAAGTGAGGATCCAGCAGTGCAACATCCATCAGACGACCATGCTGTGCGTGAAGTGTCCTGTTTCACAGGCCACTGCCCTGCACTAATTATCTCCCCTTGCTTTCTCAGGCATGTCTGGGAAACAGCCGACAGAGTCCATGACCCAGGGCCTCCAATCAAACTCTGAAGAGGAATCTGCTCGAACTCTCCCTGAAGTCCCATCACAGCGCTCACCCACACCCTCCACCAGCGCAGAGACACACACCTTGGGGGGGGACTTAGCTTCAGAATAGCCTCAGGATCACAATCTGGTGAGCACATCACACTGTCGGATCCACAGCAGGCGGAGGCAGGGACTTCCCAGGTCCCCGGCACTCAGAGGACTGCCGGAGGCCGGAACGTTGCTGAGTCCGAGTCAGATGATGAGCCTCTGGACTCGGTCATGTCACAGTTGCTGGAGCTGCAAAGGCAAGCTCGGGAACATCAGGAAGGGATGTCCGCTGCACTCCTCAGGCTGCAAGGCACGATGGAGGAGTCCATCTGCCTTCAGGCTGAGGTAATAGCACCGGCATTGCAACGCACCGAGGTCAACACTGGTAGGATGGCGGTTCAGGAAGTCACTCCTGCACTGCTGCACATGCTCAACCCAAGCGCTGACGCCATAGTTACCTCCAACAGTGTGTACCCGAGAGGGGTGCCGGGCAGCTCGGTCTCACTCCAGTTTCCCCTTCTCCTCAAGGAGTCAGCCAGGGGCCCCTGGGCACTCATAGAGAGAAGGATCAGCAGGTGTACTCCCTGGGGCCATCCAGCCAGGTTACTCCGGGAGTGTCTGGCCCATCCAAATCCCCTCTTCCTGTGACCTCAGCAGCTCCAGCCCCACAGGCCGAGGAGGGTGCTACACCCACACAGCAGGACCCCAAAATCAGGCCAGGGCCCTCCAAATCTTGGACCTCCAGAGGATGCTTATCAAAGCCATAACAGACAGGGCATCGCAGTCAGCAGGCTGTGGGTGTCTGGGGAGGACAAAGAGATAGCAGCAGGGTTAGGAAAGTTAGGAAGGTGTAGCTGCAGAGACTACTCATGGGTGTTAATCACTTGTACATACTGTTCATTATTGTCAATAAACTCACAGGAGAGTCTCCCTCTCCATGACTCCTTGTTCTGATGAGTAGTGTTAGTCTCACTCAGATGCGAAACCTTTCTGCACAAGGTAAAGGCAGGTGTCTCAGTCCAGAGCCTCTTCCCTGTGCTCTGTGCAGCCTCCAGACCGCAGTGATGGTCCGGCCTCACACTCCCTGGACACATTACTGATGCCTGCACCTCGGCGGTGCTTGACATTGCTGCCAGGATGTAATGGGCAGGCATCACAGAGTTCTCTCACTCTCTCTGTGTGTGCTCTCAGCACCTTTATGGAGGGGCTGGCCTCCATCTCTTCAGCACCTGTGACCATTGACACTGTGCTCCAGCTCCTGAAGGGCTCAGGTACTGAGCATCAGATGCTTTAAAGTTTCACGGCTGTGTGTCTATGATGTGACGCTGATCACAGAGCACAAATGAGCTGCCCTCAGCCAGACAGGAGTCAGACATTCTCAGAGGCTGTGTGAAGATCTATGGAGCATCCTCCCTGCATGTCATCATCATCCTCCTGCGATTGAACAACTATTAGGGCCTCCATTGCATGTGGGAACGGGGCAAGTAATGTTAAAAAGACAAACCTTAAGGCTTTGTGCCTTAATGTGAGGAGCATTTGCAATAAAGTGGATGAATTAACTGCACAAATAGATGTAAACAGGTATGAAATAGTCGGGATTACGGAGACATGGCTGCAGGGTGACCAGGGATGGGAACTGAACATCCAGGGGTATTCAGTATTTAGGAAGGACAGACAAAAAGGAAAAGGCGGTGGAGTTGCATTGCTGGTTAAAGTGGAAATTAACACAATAGTGAGGAAATATATTAGCTCCGACGATGTGGAATCTGTATGGGTGGAGCTGAGAAACACTAAGGGGCAAAAAACGTTCGTGGGGGTTGTATATAGACCCCCCAAACTGTAGTGGTGATGTTGGGAATGACATTAAACAGGAAATTAGAGACGCATGCAATAAAGGAACATCTGTAATTATGGGTGACTTTAATATGCATATAGATTGGGCAAATCAAATTAGTAACAATACCATAGAGGAAGAATTCCTGGAGTGTATACGGGATGTTTATCTGGACCAATACATTGAGGAACCAACTAGAGAACAGGCCATGCTAGACTGGGTATTGTGTAATGAGAAAGGAATAATTGGCAATCTAGTTGTGCGAGGCCCCTTGGGGATGAACGACCATAATATGATAGAATTCTTCATCAAGATGGAGAGCAACGTAGAGAGACTAGGGTCCTGAATCTAAATAAAGGAAACTACGATGGTATGAGGTGTGAGTTGACTATGATGGATTGGGAAATGTTACTTAAAGAATGATGGTGGATAGGCAATGGCAAACATTCAAAGAGCGCATGGGTGAACTACAATAATTGTTTATTCCTGTCTGGCGCAAAAGTAAAACAGGAAAGGTGGCCAAACCATGGCTTACATGGGAAATTAGAAATAGTATTAGATCCAAGGAAGAGGCATACAAATTGGCCAGAAAAAGCAACAGACCTGAGGATTGGGAGCCGTTTAGAATTCAGCAAAGGAGGGCCAAGGGATTGATTAAGAAGGGGATAGAGTACGAGAGTAAGCTTGCAGGGAACATAAAAACTGACTGTAAAAGTTTCTATAGCTATGTGAAGAGAAAATGGTTGATGAAGACAAATGTAAGTCCCCTTAGAGTCAGAATCAGGGGAATTTATAATGGGGAACAAAGAAATGGCTGACCAACTAAATACATACTTTGGTTCTGTCTTCACAAAGGAGGACACAAATAACATACCAGAAATGTTGGGGAATGCAGGATTTAGTGAGAGGGAGGAACTGAAAGAAATCTGTATTAGTAGGGAAATGGTGCTGGGGAAATTGATGGGATTGAAGGCCGATAAATCCCCAGGGCCTGATATTCTACATCTCAGAGTACTTAAGGAAGTGGCCCTAGAAATAGTGGATGCATTGGTGGTCATTTTCCGAGATTCTACAGACTCTGGAACAGTTCCTACAGATTGGAGGGTAGCTAATGTAACCCCACTATTTAAAAAGGGAGGTAGAGAGAAAACAGGGAATTATAGACCAGTCAGCCTGACGTCGGTAGTGGGGAAAATTCTAGAGTCCATTATAACAGATTTAATAGCTGAGCACGTGGAAAACAGTGGCAGAATCGGATAGGGTCAGCATGGATTTATAAAAGGGAAATCATGCTTGACAAATCTACTGGAATTTTTCGAGGATGTAACTAGTAGAGTTGATGAGGGGGAACCAGTGGATGTGGCTTATTTGAACTTTCAGAAGGCTTTCGACAAAGTCCCACATAAGAGATTAGCATGTAAAATTAAAGCGCATGGTATTGGGGTAATGTATTGAGATGGATAGAAAACTGGTTGGCAGACAGGAAACAAAGAGTAGGAATAAACGGGTTTTTTTCCGAATGGCAGGCAGTGACTAGTGGGGTACCGCAGAGATTGGTGCTGGGACCCCAGTTATTCACAATATATATTAATGATTTAGATGAGGGAATTAAATGTAATATCTCCAAATTTTGCAGATGACACAAAGCTGGGTGGGAGGGTGAGCTCTGAGGAGGATGCAGAGATGCTTCAGTGTGATTTGGACAAGCTGAGTGAGTGGGCAAATGCATGGCAGATGCAGTATAATGTGGATAAATGTGAGTTTATCCACTTTGGTAGCAAAAACAGGAAGGCAGATTATTACCTGAATGGCTATAAATTGAGAGAGGGGAATGTGCAACGAGATCTGGGTGTCCTTGTACACCAGTTGCTGAAGGTAAACATGCAGGTGCAGCAGGCGGTAAAGAAGGCAAATGGTATGTTGGCCTTCATAGCCAGAGGGTTCGAGTACAGGAACAGGGATGTCTTGCTGCAATTGTACAGGGCCTCGGTGAGACCACACCTGGAATATTGTGAGCAGTTTTGGTCTCCTTATCTGAGGAAGGATGTACTTGCTCTAGAGGGAGTGCAGCGAAGGTTTACCTGACTGATTCCTGGGATGGCGGGACTGACATATGAGGAGAGATTGAGTCGATTAGGATTATATTTGCTGGAGTTCAGAAGAATGAGGGGGGGGAATCTCATAGAAACCTATAAATTTCTAACAGGACTAGACAGGGTAGATGCAGGAAGGATGTTCCCGATGGTGGGGGAGTCCAGAACCAGGGGTCACAGTCTGAGGATACGGGGTAGACCATTTAGTACTGAGATGAGGAGAAATTTCTTCACCCAGAGAGTGGTGAGCCTGTGGAATTCGTTACCTCAGAAAGTAGTTGAGGCCAAAACATTGTATGTTTTCAAGAAGGAGTTAGATATAGCTCTTGGGGCGAAAGGGATCAAAGGGTAAGGGGAGAAAGCGGGAGCAGGCTATTGAGTTGGATGATCAGCCATGATCATAATGAATGGTGGAGCAGGCTTGAAGGGCCGAATGGCCTACTCCTAGTTTCTATGTGCATGAGCCCCAGCCATCCCTTCCTGTGTGCTGCATGTCCTTGCTCAGAGGGCATTTAAGAGTCAACCATAATGCAGCATGGTTGACCAGGTAAGGATAGCTTTAGTGATCCAGATGGGTTTCTACAACAATCAGCAATTGTTTCACAGTCATTGTCAGACTCTTTATTCCAGGTTTTTATTGGATTCAAATTTCACCAGCTGCAATTCATGGGGTTTGAACCCAGGTCCCCAGAGCAGTGCCCGTGGTCTCTGGAACACTTGTCCAGAGACAACGCCGCTGTGCTACTGCCTTCCCTTCACTGCTCTGTGGCCAGCTTTAGCGAGGAGTTTGTACAACGTGTGCAGATGCCCAACTGTTCTGCCATCCACTGTAGCATTCACTAGTTATCAGTCAGTGTCCGAGGGGGTGAAAGGTTCTGGAGCACTCGGTTGCACAGTGATGCCTCTGAGTTGCTTGAGAGGGCAGATATGTTAGAGGCCCAGCTCCAAACATATCAATGTGGCTGCGCCTGAACTGTCTAGGCTGCGGGGGAATGGTCACTTGACACAAGATGTCCCTAATGTGTGGCCTCTCCCCTCACCCCCGCACCCGACCCAAACATCCCGAAAACTTGTGCCCTACCTTCGAACGCAGAGCAGCATTTTCCCCTCCCCCAACCCCCAATTCACCCTCAAACACAGGGCAGCCCTTGTCCCGCACTCCAATTCACCTCACACACAGGGCAGCCCCAGTCCCACACACCAATTCACCTCACACACAGGGCAGCCCTTGTCCCAACCCCCAATTCAACTCAAAAACAGGGCAGCCCTTGTCCCACACCCCAGTTCAGCTCAAACACAGGGCAGCCCTTGTCCCACACCCCAATTCACCCTCAGACACAGGGCAGTCCTTGTCCCACACCCCAATTCACCTCACACACAGGGCAGCCCTTGTCCCACACACCAATTCACCTCAAACACAGGGCTGCCCTTGTCCCACCCCCCCAATTCAACTCACACACAGGGCAGCGCTTGTCCCACCCCCCAATTCACCCTCACACACAGGGCAGCCCCTGTACCAAACCCCAATTCACCTCACACACAGGGCAGCCCTTGTCCAACACCCCAATTCACCTCAATAACCCGGGGCAGCCCTTGTCCGACACCCCAATTCAACTCAAACACAGGGCAGCCCTGGTCGCACCCCCCAATTCACCTCACACACAGGGCAGCCCTTGTCCCACCCCCCAATTCACCTCAAAGACAGGGCAGCCCTTGTCCCACCCCCCAATTCACCCTCAAACACAGGGCAGTCTTCGTCCCACACCCCAATTCACCCACAAACACAGGGCAGACCTTGTCCCACCCCCCAATTCACCTCAAAGACAGGGCAGCCCTTGTCCCACACACCAATTCACCCTCAAAAACAGGGCAGCCCTTGTCCCACCCCCCAATTCACCTCAAACACAGGGCAGCCCTTGTCCCACAAACCAATTCACCTTCACACACACAGGGCAGCCCTTGTCCCACACCCAAATTCACCTCACACACAGGGCAGCCCTTGTCCTCACACCAATTCACCCTCACACACAGGGCAGCCCTTGTCCCACCCCCCAATTCACCTCACACACAGGGCAGCCCTTGTCCCACACCCCAATTAACCTCACAGACAGGGCAGCCCTTGTCCAACCCCCCAATTTACCTCACACACAGGGTAGCTCTTGTCCTCATCCCAATTCATCTCACACACAGGGCAGACATTGTCCGCACCCCCCAATTCACCTCACACACAGGGCAGCCCTTGTCCCACACCCCAATTCACATCACACACAGAGCAGCCCTGGTCCGGACCCCCCAATTCAACTCACACACAGGGCCGCCCTTGTCCCAAACCCCATTCACCTCAAACACAGGGCAGCACTTGTCCCATATGCCAATTCATCCTCAAACACAGGGCAGCCCATGTCCCACCCCCCAATTAACCAGAAACACAGGGCAGCCCTTGTCCCACACCCCAATTCACCCTCAGACACAAGGCAGCCCATGTCCCACCCCCCAATTCACCTCAAACACAGGGCAGCCCTTGTCCCACACCCCAATTCACCCTCAGACACAAGGCAGCCCATGTCCCACCCCCCAATTCACCTCAAACACAGGGCAGCCCTTGTCCCACACCCCAATTCACCACAAAAACAGGGCAGCCCTTGTCCCACACACCAATTCAGGTTACATACAGGGCAGCCCTAGTCCAGGATCCAATTCACCTCAAATATAGGGCAGCCACTGTCCCACCCCCCAGTTCACCTTACACACAGGGCAGCCCTTGTCTAGAATCCAATTCACCTTACACGCAGGGCAGCCCTTGTCCCACACCCCAAGTCACCTCATACACAGGGCAGCCCGTGTCCGCACCCACCAATTCAACTCAAAAACAGGGAAGCCCTTGTCCCACCCCCCAATTCACCTCACACACTGGGCAGCGCTTGTCCCACACCCCAATTCACCTCACACACAGGGCAGCCCTTGTCCCACCACCCAATTCATCCTCACACACAGGGCAGCCCTTGTCCCAAACCCCCAATTCACCTCAAACAGAGGGCAGTGCATGTCCCACCGCCCAATTCACCCTCAAACACAGGGCAGCCCTTGTCCCACCCCCCAATTCTCCTTACACACAGGGCAGCGCTTGTCCCACCCCACAATTCACCCTCAAACACAGGGCAGCCCTTGTCCCACCCCCCAATTCACCCTCAAACACAGGGAAGCCCTTGTCCCATACCCCAATTCACCCTCAAACACAGGGCAGCCCTTGTCCCACACCCCAATTCACCTCACAAACAGGACAACCCTTGTCCCACCCCCCAATTCACCTCAAACATAGCGGAGCCCTTATCGCAAACCCCAATTCACCTCACACACAGGGCAGCCCTTGTCCACACAACCCAATTCACTTCAAACACAGGGCAGCGCATGTCCCACCCCCCAATTCACCCTCAAACAGAGGGCAGCCCTTGTCCCACCACCCAATTCGCCTTACACACAGGGCAGCGCATGTCCCACCCGCCAATTCACCCTCAAACACAGGGCAGCCCTTGTCCCACCCCCCAATTCACCCTCAAACACAGGGCAGCCCTTGTCGACACACCCCAATTCACTTCAAACACAGGGCAGCGCATGTCCCACCCCCCAATTCACCCTCAAACAGAGGGCAGCCCTTGTCCCACCACCCAATTCGCCTTACACACAGGGCAGTGCATGTCCCACCCCCCAATTCACCCTCAAACACAGGGCAGCTCTTGTCCCACCCCCCAATTCACCCTCAAACACAGGGCAGACCTTGTCCCACACCCCAATTCACGTCACACACAGGACAACACTTGTCCCACCCCTCAATTCACCTCACACACGGGGCAGCCCTTGTTCTTACTCCAATTCACCTCACACACAGGACAGCCCTTGTCCCAAACCCCAATTCACCTCACACACAGGGCAGCCCTTGTCCCAACCCCCAATTCACTTCAAACACAGGGCAGCCCTTGTCCCAACCCCCAATTCACCTCAAACAGGGCAGAGCCCTTATCCCAAACCCCAATTCACCTCACACACAGGGCAGCATTGTCCCACCCCCCAATTCACCTCACACACAGGGCAGCCCTTGTCCCAAACCCCAATTCACCTCACACACAGGGCAGCCCTTGCCCCAACCCCCAATTCATCTCACACACAGGGCAGCCCTTGTCCCACAACCCAATTCGCCTCACACAAAGGGCAGCCCGTGTCCCACACCCCAATTCACCTGAAACACAGGGCAGCCCGTGTCCCACACCCCAATTCACATTCAAACAAAGGGCAGCCATTGTCCCACCCCCCAATTCACCTCAAAGACAGGGCAGCTTTCGTCCCACAACCCAATTCACCCTCAAACACAGGGCAGACCTTGTCACAACCCCCAATTCACCACAAAGACAGGGCAGCCCGTGTCCCACACTTCAATTCACCCTCAAACACAGGGCAGCCCTTGTCCCACACCCCAATTCACCTCACACACAGGGCAGCCCTTGTCCTCACACCAATTCACCCTCACACACAGGGCAGCCCTTGTCCCACCCCCCAATTCACCTCACACACAGGGTAGCTTTTGTCCTCACCCCAATTCACCTCACACACAGGGCAGACTTTCACCGCAATCCCCAATTCACCTCACACACAGGGCAGCCCTTGTCCCACACCCCAATGCACCGCACACACAGGGCAGCCCTTGTCCGCACCCCCCAATTCAACTCACACACAGGGCAGACCTTGTCCCACACCCCAATTCACCTCAAACACAGAGCAGCCCTTGTCCCATACCCCAATTCACCCTCAAACACAGGGCAGCCCATGTCCCACCCCACAATTCACCTGAAACACAGGGCAGCCCTTGTCCCACACCCCATGTCAACTCACACGCAAGGGCAGCCCTTCTCCGCACCCCCCAATTCAATTCAAACACAGGGCAGCCCTTGTCCCACCCCCCAATTCACCTCACACACAGGGAAGCACTTGTCCCATTACCCAATTCACCTCAAACACAGGACAACCCTTGTCCCACACCCCAATTCACTTCACACACAGGACAACCCTTGTCCCACCCCCCAATTCACCTCACACACAGGGCAGCCCTTGTCCCACCACCCAAATCACACTCACACACAGGGCATCCCTTGTCCCTTACCCCCAATTCACCTCAAACACAGGGCAGCCCTTGTCCCAACCCCCAATTCACCTCAAACACAGGGCAGTCCTTGTCCCACCCCCCAATTCACCTCACACACAGGGCAGCCCTTGTCCCTTACCCCAAATTCACCTCAAACACAGGGCAGCGAATGTCCCACCCCCCAATTCACCCTCAAACACAGGGCAGCCCTTTCCCAACCCCCCAATTGACCTCAAACACAGGGCAGCCCTTTTCCCAACCTCCAATTCACCTCAAACACAGGGCAGCGAATTTCCCACCCCCCAATTCACCCTCCAACACAGGGCAGCCCTTTCCCAACCCCCCAATTCACCTCAAACACAGGGCAGCCCTTTTCCCAACCTCCAATTCACCTCACACACAGGGCAGTGCTTGTCCCACCCCCCAATTCACCCTCAAACACAGGGCAACCCTGTCCAAACCCCCAATTCACCCACAAACACAGGGCAGCCCTTGTCCCTCCCCCCAATTCACCTCACACACTGGTCAACCCTTGTCCCACCCCCGAATTCACCTCACACACAGGGCAGCCCTTGTCCCAAACCCCAATTCACCTCAAACACAGCGGCGCCCTTACCTAAACCCCAATTCACATCACACACAGGGCAGCCCTTGTCCCACACCCCAATTCACCTCAAACACAGAGCAGCCCTTGTCCAATACCCCAATTCACCCTCAAACACAGGGCAGCCATTGTCCCAACCCACAATTCACCTGAAACACAGGGCAGCCCTTGTCCCACACCCCAATTCACCCTCAAACACAAGGCAGCCCATGTCCCACCCCCCAATTCACCTCAAACACAGGACAGCCCTTGTCCCACACCCCAATTCACGTTACACACAGGGCATCCCTTGTCCAAAATCCAATTCACCTCAAACACAGGGCAGCCCCTGTCCCACCCCACAATTCACCTTACACACAGGGCAGCCCTTGTCCAGAATCCAATTCACCTCAAAAACAGGGCAGCCCTTGTCCCACACCCCAATTCACCCTCACACACAGGGCAGCCCTTCTCCGCACACCCCAGTTCAATTCGAACACAGGGCAGCCCTTGTCCCAACCCCCAATTCACCTCACACACAGGGCAGCGCATGTCCCGCTACCCAATTCACCTCAAACACAGGACAACCCTTGTCCCACACTCCAATTCACTTCACACACAGGACAACCCTTGTCCCACCACCCAATTCACCTCACACACAGGGCAGCCCTCGTCCCACCACCCAAATCAAACTCACACACAGGGCAGCCCTTGTCCCTTACCCCCAATTCACCTCAAACACAGGGCAGCCCTTGTCCCAACCCCCAATTCACCTCAAACACAGGGCAGTCCTTGTCCCACCCCCCAATTCACCTCACACACAGGGCAGCCCTTGTCCACAACTCCCAATTCACCTCAAACACAGGGCAGCCCTTGTCTCAACCCCCAATTCACTTCAAACACAGGGCAGCCCTTGTCCCAACCCCCAATTCACCTCACACACAGGGCAGCCCTTGTCCCACAACCCAATTCGCCTCACACAGAGGGCAGCCCTTGTCCCACCCCCCAATTCACCTGAAACACAGGGCAGCCCGTGTCCCACACCCCAATTCACCTGAAACACAGGGCAGCCCGTGTCCCACACCCCAGTTCACATTCAAACAAAGGGCAGCCATTGTCCCACCCCCCAATTAACCTCAAAGACAGGGCAGCCCTTGTCCCACCCCCCAATTGACCCTCAAACACAGGGCAGCTTTCGTCCCACAACCCAATTCACCCTCAAACACAGGGCAGACCTTGTCCCAAACCCAATTCAACACAAAGACAGGGCAGCCCGTGTCCCACACACCAATTCACCCTCAAACACAGGGCAGCCCTTGTCCCACACCCCAATTCACCTCAAACACAGGGCAGCCCTTGTCCTCACACCAATTCACCCTCACGCACAGGGCAGCCCTTGTCCCACCCCCCAATTCACCTCACACACAGGGTAGCTTTTGTCCTCACCCCAATTCACCTCACACACAGGGCAGACTTTCACCGCACCCCCCAATACACCTCACACACAGGGCAGCCCTTGTCCCACACCCCAATTCACCTCACACACAGGGAAGCCCTTGTCCCACACCCCAATTCACCCTCAAACACAAGGCAGCCCATGTCCCACCCCCCAATTCACCTCAAACACAGGACAGCCCTTGTCCCACCCCCCAATTCACGTTACACACAGGGCAGCCCTTGTCCAGAATCCAATTCACCTCAAAAACAGGGCAGCCCTTGTCCCACACCCCAATTCACCTTACACGCAGGGCAGACCTTGTCCCACACCCCATGTCAACTCACACGCAAGGGCAGCCCTTCTCCGGAACCCCCAATTCAATTCAAACACAGGGCAGCCCTTGTCCCATCCCCCAATTCACCTCACACACAGGGCAGCACTTGTCCCATTACCCAATTCACCTCAAACACAGGACAACCCTTGTCCCATACCCCAATTCACTTCACACACAGGACAACCCTTGTCCCACCACCCAATTCACCTCACACACAGGGCAGCCCTTGTCCCACCACCCAATTCACCTCACACACAGGGCAGCCCTTGTCCCAACCCCCAAATCACCTCACACACAGGGCAGCGCTTGTCCCGCTACCCAATTCACCTCAAACACAGGACAACCCTTGTCCCACACCCCAATTTACTTCACACACAGGACAACCCTTGTCCCACCACCCAATTCACCTCACACACAGGGCAGCCCTTGTCCCACCACCCAAATCAAACTCACACACAGGGCAGCCCTTGTCCCTTACCCCCAATTCACCTCAAACACAGGGCAGCCCTTGTCCCAACCCCCAATTCACCTCAAACACAGGGCAGTCCTTGTCCCACCCCCCAATTCACCTCACACACAGGGCAGCCCTTGTCCACAACCCCCAATTCACCTCAATCACAGGGCAGCCCTTGTCCCAACCCCCAATTCACTTCAAACACAGGGCAGCCCTTGTCCCAAACCCCAATTCACCTCACACGCAGGGCAGCCCTTGTCCCACAACCCAATTAGCCTCACACACAGGGCAGACCTTGTCCCAACCCCCAATTCACCACAAAGACAGGGCAGCCCGTGTCCCACACACCAATTCACCCTCAAACACAGGGCAGCCCTTGTCCCACACCCCAATTCACCTCACACACAGGGCAGCCCTTGTCCTCACACCAATTCACCCTCACACACAGGGCAGCCCTTGTCCCACCCCCCAATTCACCTCACACACAGGGTAGCTTTTGTCCTCACCCCAATTCACCTCACACACAGGGCAGACTTTCACCGCACCCCCCAATTCACCTCACACACAGGGCAGCCCTTGTCCCACACCCCAATACACCGCACACACAGGGCAACCCTTTTCCGCACCCCCCAATTCAACTCACACACAGGGCAGACCTTGTCCCACACCCCAATTCATCACAAACACAGAGCAGCCCTTGTCCCATACCCCAATTCACCCTCAAACACAGGGCAGCCCATGTCCCACCCCACAATTCACCTGAAACACAGGGCAGCCCTTGTCCCACACCCCAATTCACCCTCAAACACAAGGCAGCCCATGTCCCACCCCCCAATTCACCTCAAACACAGGACAGCCCTTGTCCCACAAACCAATTCAACGCAAAAACAGGGCAGCCCTTGTCCCACCCCCCAATTCACGTTACATAC
This sequence comes from Cetorhinus maximus, assembly GCF_964194155.1. Taxonomy (NCBI): domain Eukaryota; kingdom Metazoa; phylum Chordata; class Chondrichthyes; order Lamniformes; family Cetorhinidae; genus Cetorhinus; species Cetorhinus maximus. Next base: position 2,154,063 of record NC_135913.1, on the reverse strand, counting down.
AGGGCAGCCCTTGTCTAGAATCCAATTCACCTCAAACACAGGGCAGCCCCTGTCCCACCCCCCAATTCACCTTACACACAGGGCAGCCCTTGTCCAGAATCCAATTCACCTCAAACACAGGGCAGCCCTTGTCCCACACCCCAATTCACCTTACACGCAGGGCAGCCCTTGTCCCACACCCCATGTCAAGTCACACGCAAGGGCAGCCATTCTCCGCACCCCCCAATTCAATTCAAACACAGGGCAGCCCTTGTCCCACCTCCCAATTGACCTCACACACAGGGCAGCACTTGTCCCATTACCCAATTCACCTCAAACACAGGACAACCCTTGTCCCACACCCCAATTCACTTCACACACAGGACAACCCTTGTCCCACCACCCAATTCACCTCACACACAGGGCAGCCCTTGTCCCACCACCCAAATCACACTCACACACAGGGCAGCCCTTGTCCCTTACCCCCAATTCACCTCAAACACAGGGCAGCCCTTGTCCCAACCCCCAATTCACCTCAAACACAGGGCAGTCCTTGTCCCACCCCCCAATTCACCTCACACACAGGGCAGCCCTTGTCCACATCCCCCAATTCACCTCAAACACAGTGCAGCGAATGTCCCACCCCCCAATTCAACCTCAAACACTGGGCAGCCCTTTCCCAACCCCCCAATTCACCTCAAACACAGGGCAGCCCTTTTCCCAACCTCCAATTCACCTCACACACAGGGCAGCGCTTGTCCACCCCCCAATTCACCCTCAAACACAGGGCAACCCTGTCCAACCCCCCAATTCACCCACAACACAGGGCAGCCCTTGTCCCTCCCCCCAATTCACCTCACACACTGGTTAACCCTTGTCCCACCCCCGAATTCACCTCACACACAGGGCAGCCCTTGTCCTTACTCCAATTCACGTCACATACAGGGCAGCCCTTGTCCCAAACCCCAATTCACCTCAAACGCAGCGGAGCCCTTACCTAAACCCCAATTCACATCACACACAGGGCAGCCCTTGTCCCACCCCCCAATTCACCTCACACGCAGGGCAGCCATTGTCCCAAACCCCAATTCACCTCACACACAGGGCTGCCCTTGTCCCAAACCCCAATTCACTTCAAACACAGGGCGGCCCTTGTCCCAACCCCCAATTCACCCTCAAACACAGGGCAGCCGTTGTCCCAAACCCCAATTCACCTCACACACAGGGCAGCCCTTGTCCCACACACCCATTCACCCTCAAACACAGGGCAGCCATTGTCCCACCCCCCAATTCACCTCAAAGACAGGGCAGCCCTTGTACCACCCCCCAGTACACCCTGAAACACAGGGCAGCCCTTGTCCCACCCCCCAATTCACTTCAAACACAGGGCAGACCTTGTCCCACCCCTCAATTCACCCTCACACACTGGGCAGCCCTTGTCCTCACACTAATTCACCCTCACACACAGGGCAGCCGTTTTCCCACCCCCCAATTCACCTCACACACAGGGCAGCCCTTGTCCCACACCCCAATTCACCTCACACACAGGGCAGCCCGTGTCCAACTGCCCAATTTACCTCACACACAGGGTAGCTCTTTTCCTCACCCCAATTCACCTCACACATAGGGCAGACCTTGTCCGCACCCCACAATTCACCTCACACACAGGGCTGCCCTTGTCTCATACCCCAATTCTCCTTCAAACACAGGGCAGTCCATGTCCCATACCCCAATTCACCTGAAACACAGGGCAGCCGTTGTCCCACACCCCAAATCACATTCATACACAGGGCAGCCATTGTCCCACCCCCCAATTCACCTCAAAGACAGGGCAGCCCTTGTCCCACCCCTCAATTCACCCTCCAACACAGGGCAGCTTTCGTCCCACAACCCAATTCACCCTCAAAAACAGGGCAGCCCTTGTCCCAACCCCCAATTCACCATCACACACAGGGAAGCCCTTGTCCCACACACCAATTCACCCTCACACACAGGGCAGCCCTTGTCCTCACACCAATTCACCCTCACACATAGGGCAGCTTTTGTCCCACCCCCCAATTCACCTCACACACAGGGTAGCTTTTGTCCTCACCCCAATTCACCTCACACACAGGGCAGCCCTTGTCCCACACCCCAATACACCTCACACACAGGGCAGCCCTTGTCCGCACCCCACAATTCAACTCACACACAGGGCAGCCCTTCTCCCACACCCCAATTCACCTCAAACAGGGAGCAGCCCTTGTCCCAACCCACAATTCACCTGAAACACAGCGCAGCCCTTGTCCCAAACCCCAATTCACCCTCAAACACAAGGCAGCCCATGTCCCACGCCCCAATTCACCTCAAACACAGGGCAGCCCTTGTCCCACACCTCAATTCACGTTACATACAGGGCAGCCCTTGTCCAAAATCCAATTCACCTCAAATACAGGGCAGCCCCTGTCCCACCCCCCAATTCACCCTCACACACAGGACAACCCTTCTCCCACACCCCAATTCACTTCACACACAGGACAACCCTTGTCCCACCACCCAAATCAAACTCACACACAGGGCAGCCCTTGTCCCTTACCCCCAATTCACCTCAAACACAGGGCAGCCCTTGTCCCAACCCCCAATTCACCTCAAACACAGGGCAGTCCTTGTCCCACCCCCCTATTCACCTCACACACAGGGCAGTCTTGTCCACAACCCCCAATTCACCTCAAACACAGGGCAGCGAATGTCCCACCCCCCAATTCACCCTTAAACACAGGGCAGCCCTTTCCCAACACCACAATTCTCCTCAAACACAGGGCAGCCCTTTTCCCAACCTCCAATTCACCTCACACACAGGGCAGCGCTTGTCCCACCCCCCAATTAACCCTCAAACACAGGGCAACACTGTCCAACCCCCCAATTCACCCACAAACACAGGGCAGCCCTTGTCCCACCCCCCAATTCACCTCACACACAGGTCAACCCTTGTCCCACCCCCCAGTTCACCTCACATACAGGGCAGCCCTTGTCCCAAACCCCAATTCACCTCAAACGCAGCGGAGCCCTTACCTAAACCCCAATTCACCTCACACACAGGGCAGCCCTTGTCCCACCCCCCAATTCACCTCACACGCAGGGCAGCCATTGTCCCAAACCCCAATTCACCTCACACACAGGGCAGCCCTTGTCCCAAACCCCAATTCACTTCAAACACAGGGCAGCCCTTGTCCCAACCCCCAATTCACCCTCAAACACAGGGCAGCCGTTGTCACACCCCCCTACTCAGCTGAAGCAAAGGGCAGCCCTTGACCCACACACCCATTCACCCTCAAACACAGGGCAGCCATTGTCCCACCCCCCAATTCACCTCAAAGACAGGGCAGCGCTTGTACCACCCCCCAGTACACCCTCAAACACAGGGCAGCCCTTGTCCCACCCCCTAATTCACTTCAAACACAGGGCAGACCTTGTTCCACACACCAATTCACCCTCACACACAGGGCAGCCCTTGTCCCACACCCCAATTCACCTCACACACTGGGCAGCCCTTGTCCTCACACCAATTCACCCTCACACACAGGGCAGCCCTTTTCCCACCCCCCAATTCACCTCACACACAGGGCAGCCCCTGTCCCACACCCCAATTCACCTCACTCACAGGGCAGCCCGTGTCCAACTGCCCAATTTACCTCACACACAGGCTAGCTCTTTTCATCACCCAAATTCACCTCACACACAGGGCACACCTTGTCCCAAACCCCAATTCACCTCAAACACAGGGCTGCCCTTGTCTCATACCCCAATTCACCTTCAAACACAGGGCAGCCCATGTCCCACACCCCAATTCACCTGAAACACAGGGCAGCCCTTGTCCCACACCCCAATTCACCCTCAAACACAGGACAGCCGTTTTCCCACCCCGCAATTCACCCTCAACCACAGGGCAGCCCTTGTCCCACCCCCCAATTCACCTTACACACAGGGCAGCATTTGCACATCCCCCAATTCACCCTCAAACACAGGGCAGCCATTGTCCCAACCCCCAATTCACCCTCAAACACAAGGCAGCCCTTGTCCCACACCCCAATTCACCTCACACACAGGACAACCCTTGTCCCACCCCACAATTCACCTCACACACACGGCAGCCCTTGTCCGAACCACCAATTCACCTCAAACACAGTCGAGCCCTAATCCCAAACCCCAATTCACCTCACACACAGGGCAGCCCTTGACCCACCCTCCAATTCACCTCACACACAGGGCAGCCCTTGTCGCAAACCCCAATTCACCTCACACACAGGGCAGCCCTTGTCCCACCCCCCAATTCACCTCGCACACTGGGCAGCCCTTGTCCACACACCACAATTGACCTCAAACACAGGGCAGCGCATGTCCCACCCCGCAATTCACCCTCAACCACAGGGCAGCCCATGTCCCACCCCCCAATTCACCTTACACACAGGGAAGCACTTGCCCATCCCCCAATTCACCCTCAAACACAGGGCAGCCATTGTCCCACCCCCCAATTCACCCTCAAACACAGGGCAGCCCTTGTCCCACACCCCAATTCACCTCACACACAGGACAACCCTTGTCCCACACCCCAATTCACCTCACACACAAGGCAGCCCTTGTCCTTACTCCAGTTCACCTCACACACAGGGCAGCCCTTGTCCCAACCCCCAATTCACCTCAAACACAGCGGAGCCCTAATCCCAAACCCCAATACACCTCACACACAGGGCAGCACTTGACCCACCCCCCAATTCACCTCACACACAAGGCAGCCCTTGTCGCAAACCCCAACTCACCTCACACACAGGGCAGCCCTTGTCCCAACCCCAAATTCACTTCAAACACAGGGCAGCCCTTGTCGCACCCCCCAATTCACCTCACACACAGGCCAGACCTTTTCCCAAACCCAATTCACATCACACACAGGGCAGCCCGTGTCCCACAACCCAATTCGACTCACACACAGGGCAGACCATGTCCCACCCCCCAATTCACCCTCAAACACAGGGCAGCCCTTGTCCCACCCCTCAATTCACCTCAAACACAGGGCAGCCCTTGTCCTACTCCCCATTTCACCTCACACACAGGTCAGCCCTTGTCCCACCCTCCAATTCATCTCAAATACAGAGCAGCCCATGTCCCACCCCCCAATTCACCTCACACACAGGCCAGCCCTTGTCCAGAATCTATTTGACCTCAAACACAGGGCAGCCCCTGTCCCACCCCCCAATTCTGCTTACACGCAGGGCAGCCCTTGTCCAGAATCCAATTCAGCTCAAAAACAGGGCAGCCCTTGTCCCACACCCCAATTCACCTTAAACACAGGGCAGCCCTTGTCCCACACCCCAAGACACCTCAAACACAGGGCAGCCCTTCTCCGCACCCCCGAATTCAACTCAAACACAGAACAGCCCTTGTCCCACCCCCCAATTCACCTCACACACTGGGCAGCTCTTGTCCCAATACCCAATTCACCTCAAACACAGGACAACCCTTGTCCCACACCCCAATTCACTTCACACAGAGGACAACCCTTGTCCCACCCCCCAATTCACATCACACACAGGGCAGCCCTTGTCCCACCACCCAATTCACCCTCACACACAGGACAGCCCTTGTCCCACACCCCCAATTCACCTCAAACACAGGGCAGCCCTTGTCCCAACCCCCAATTCACCTCAAACACAGGGCATCCCTTGTCCCACCCCCCAATTCACCTCAAACACAGGGCAGCGCATGTCCCACCCCCCAATTCACTCTCAAACACAGGCAGCCCATGTCCCACCCCCCAATTCACCCTCAAACACAGGACAGCCCCTGTCCCAGCCCACAATTCACCCTCAAACACAGGGCAGCCCTTGTCCCACACCCCAATTCACCTCACAAACAGGACAACACTTGACCCAACCACAATTCACCTCACACACAGGGCAGCCCTTGTCCTTACTCCAATTCACCTCACACACAGGGCAGCACTTGTCCCAAACCCCAATTCACCTCAAACACAGCAGAGCCCTTATCCCAAACCCCAATTCACCTCACACACAGGGCAGCCCTTGTCCCACCCCCCAATTCATCTCACACACAGGGCAGCCCTTGTCTCAAACACCAATTCACCTCACACTCAGGGCAGCCCTTGTCCCAACCCCCAATTCACCCTCAAACACTGGGCAGCCGTTGTCCCACACCCCTATTCACCTGAAACACAGGGCAGCCCTTGTCACACATGCCAATTCACCCTCAAACACAGGGCAGCCATTGTCCCACCCCCAATTCACCTCAAAGACAGGGCAGCACCTCTCCCACCCCCCAGTGCACCCTCAAACACAGGCCAGCCTTCGTCCCACACCCAAATTCACCCTCAAACACAGGGCAGCCCTTGTCCAACCCCTCAATTCACCTCAAAGACAGGGCAGCCCTTGTCCCACACCCCAATTCACCCTCACACACAGGGCAGCCCTTGTCCCACACCCCAATTGACCTCACACACAGGGCAGCCCTTGTCCTCACACCAATTCAACCTTTCACACAGGGCAGCCCTTGTCCCACACCTCAATTCACCTCACACACAAGGCAGCCCTTGTTCAAACCCCAATTCAACTGAAACACAGGGCAGCCCTTGTCCCACACCCAATTCACCCTCAAAAACAAGGCAGCCCATGTCGCACCCCACAATTCACCTCAAACACAGGAGAGCCCTTGTCCCACACCCCAATTCACCGCAAAAACAGGGCAGCCCTTGTCCCACCCCCCAATTAACGTTACATACAGGGCAGCATTTGCCCAGATTCCAATTCACCTCAAACACAGGGCAGCCCCTGTCCCATGCCCCAATTCACCTTACACACAGGGCAGCCCTTGTCCAGAATCCAATTCACCCTCAAACACAGGGCAGCCCTTGTCCCACTCCCCAATTCACCTCACACACAGGACAACCCATGTCGCACTCCCCAATTCACCTCACATACAGGGCAGCCCTTGTCCTTACTCCAATTCACCTCACACACAGGGCAGCCCTTGTCCTTACTCCAATTCACCTCACAAACAGGGCAGCCCTTATACCAAACCCCAATTCACCTCACACATAGGGCAGACCTTGTCCCACCCCCCAATTCACCTTACACACAGAGCAGCCCTTGTCCGGAATCCAATTCACCTCAAAAACAGGGCAGCCCTTGTCCCACACCCCAATTCCCCCTCACACACAGGGCAGCCCTTCTCCGCACCCCCCAGTTCAATTCAAACACAGGGCAGCCCTTGTCCCAACCCCCAATTCACCTCACACACAGGGCAGCACTTGTCCCGCTACCCAATTCACCTCAAACACAGGACAACCCTTGTACCACACCCCAATTCACTTCACACACAGGACAACCCTTGTCCCACCACCCAATTCACCTCACACACAGGGCAGCCCTTGTCCCACCACCCAAATCAAACTCACACACAGGGCAGCCCTTGTCCCTTACCCCCAATTCACCTCAAACACAGGGCAGTCCTTGTCCCACCCCCCAATTCACCTCACACACAGGGCAGCCCTTGTCCACAACCCCCAATTCACCTCAAACACAGGGCAGCGAATGTCCCACCCCCCAATTCACCCTCAAACACAGGGCAGCCCTTTCCCAACCCCTCAATTCTCCTCAAACACAGGGCAGCCCTTTTCCCAACCTCCAATTCACCTCACACACAGGGCAGTGCTTGTCCCATCCCCCAATTAACCCTCAAAAAAAGGGCAACACTGTCCAACCCCCCAATTCACCTACAAACACAGGGCAGCCCTTGTCCCACCCCCCAATTCACCTCACACACAGGTCAACCCTTGTCCCACCCCCCAATTCACCTCACATACAGGGCAGCCCTTGTCCCAAACCCCAATTCACCTCAAACGCAGCGGAGCCCTTACCTAAACCCCAATTCACCTCACACACAGGGCAGCCCTTGTCCCACCCCCCAATTCACCTCACACGCAGGGCATCCATTGTCCCAAACCCCAATTCACCTCACACACAGGGCAGCCCTTGTCCCAACCCCCAATTCACCCTCAAACACTGGGCAGCCGCTGTCCCACACCCCTATTCACCTGAAACACAGGGCAGCCCTTGTCGCACACGCCAATTCACCCTCAAACACAGGGCAGCCATTGTCCCACCCCCCAATTCACCTCAAAGACAGGGCAGCACCTCTCCCACCCCCCAGTGCACCCTCAAATACAGGCCAGCCTTCGTCCCACACCCAAATTCACCCTCAAACACAGGGCAGCCCTTGTCCAACCCCTGAATTCACCTCAAAGACAGGGCAGCCCTTTTCCCACACCCCAATTCAACCTCACACACAGGGCAGCCCTTGTCCCACACCCCAATTGACCTCACACACAGGGCAGCCCTTGTCCTCACACCAATTCAACCTTTCACACAGGGCAGCCCTTGTCCCACACCTCAATTCACCTCACACACAAGGCAGCCCTTGTTCAAACCCCAATTCAACTGAAACACAGGGCAGCCCTTGTCCCACACCCAATTCACCCTCAAAAACAAGGCAGCCCATGTCGCACCCCACAATTCACCTCAAACACAGGAGAGCCCTTGTCCCACACCCCAATTCACCGCAAAAACAGGGCAGCCCTTGTCCCACCCACAATTAACGTTACATACAGGGCAGCATTTGCCCAGATTCCAATTCACCTCAAACACAGGGCAGCCCCTGTCCCATGCCCCAATTCACCTTACACACAGGGCAGCCCTTGTCCAGAATCCAATTCACCCTCAAACACAGGGCAGCCCTTGTCCCACTCCCCAATTCACCTCACACACAGGACAACCCATGTCGCACTCCCCAATTCACCTCACATACAGCGCAGCCCTTGTCCTTACTCCAATTCACCTCACACACAGGGCAGCCCTTGTCCTTACTCCAATTCACCTCACAAACAGGGCAGCCCTTATACCAAACCCCAATTCACCTCACACATAGGGCAAACCTTGTCCCACCCCCCCAATTCACCTTACACACAGGGCAGCCCTTGTCCAGGATCCAATTCACCTCAAAAACAGGGCAGCCCTTGTCCCACACCCCAATTCCCCCTCACACACAGGGCAGCCCTTCTCCGCACCCCCCAGTTCAATTCAAACACAGGGCAGCACTTGTCCCAACCCCCAATTCACCTCACACACAGGGCAGCACTTGTCCCGCTACCCAATTCACCTCAAACACAGGACAACCCTTGTACCACACCCCAATTCACTTCACACACAGGACAACCCTTGTCCCACCACCCAATTCACCTCACACACAGGGCAGCCCTTGTCCCACCACCCAAATCAAACTCACACACAGGGCAGCCCTTGTCCCTTACCCCCAATTCATCTCAAACACAGGGCAGTCCTTGTCCAACCCCCCAATTCACCTCACACACAGGGCAGCCCTTGTCCACAACCCCCAATTCACCTCAAACACAGGGCAGCGAATGTCCCACCCCCCAATTCACCCTCAAACACAGGGCAGCCCTTTCCCAACCCCTCAATTCTCCTCAAACACAGGGCAGCCCTTTTCCCAACCTCCAATTCACCTCACACACAGGGCAGTGCTTGTCCCGCCCCCCAATTCACCTCAAATACAGGGCAGCACCTTGTCCCACACCCCAGTTCACCTCAAACTCAGGGCAGCCCTTGTCCCGCTTCCCACTTCACCTCACACACAGAGCAGCCCTTGTCCACACCCCAATTTACCGCAAAAACAGGGCAGCCCTTGTCCCACCCCCCAATACACGTTACATAAAGGGCAGCCCGTGTCCAGAATCCAATGCACCTCAAACACAGGGCAGCCCTTGTCCCACACCCCAATTCACCTTACACGCAGGGCAGCCCTTGTCCCACACCCCAAGTCACCTCACACACAGGGCAGCCCTTGTCCGCACCTCCCAATTCAACTCAAACACGGGGCAGCACTTGTCCCACACCCAAATTCACTTCAAAATCATGGCACCCGTTGTCCCACCCCCAAATTCACCTCAAACACAGGGCAGCCCTTGTCCCACCCCAAAATTCACCCTCAAACACAGGGCAGCGCTTGTCCCACCCCCCAATTCACCCTCAAACACAGGGCAGCCCTTGTCCCATACCCCAATTCACCCTCAAACACAGGGCAGCGCTTGTCCCACCCCCAATTCACCTCACACACTGGGCAGCCATTGTCCTTACTCCAATTAACCTCACACACAGGGCAGCCCTTGTCCCACACCCCAGTTCACCTCACACACAGGACAGCCATTGTCCCAACCCCCAATTCACCTCAAACACAGGGCAGCCCTTGCCCACCCCCCAATTCACCTCACACACAGGGCAGTGCTTGTCCCACTACCCAATACACCTCAAACACAGGACAACCCTTGTCCCACACCCCAATTCACTTCACACACAGGGCAGCCCTTCTCCCACCCCCCAATTCACCCTCACACGCAGGGCAGCCCTTGTCCCAACCCCCAATTCACCTCAAACACTGGGCAGCACTTGTCCCACCCCCCAATTCACCCTCAAACACAGGGCAGCCCTTGTCCCACCTCCCAATTCACCTCATACACAGGGCTGCGCTTGTCCCAACCCCCAATTCACCCTCAAACACAGAGCAGCCCTTGTCCCACCCCCCAATTCACCCTCAAACACAGTGAAGCCCTTGTCCCACACCCCAATTCACCCTCAAACATAGGGCAGCACTTGTCCCACACCCTAATTCACCTCACACACAGGACAACCCTTGTCCCGCCCCCCAATTCACCTCACACACAGGGCAGCCCTTGTCGCAAACCCCAATTCACCTCACACACAGGGCACCATTGTCCCAACCCCCAATTCACCTCTTAAACAGCGGAGCCCTTATCCCAAACTCCAATTCACCTCACACACAGGGCAGCCCTTGTCCCACCCCCGAATTCACCTCACACACAGGGCAGTCCTTGTCCCAAACCCCAATTCACCTCACACACAGGGCAGCCCTTGTCCCAACACCCAATTCACTTCAAACACAGGGCAGCCCTTGTCACAACCCCCAATTCACCTCACACACAGGGCAGCACTTGTCCCAACCCCCAATTCACCACAAACACAGGGCCGCCCTTGTCCCACACCCTAATTCACCTCACACACAGGACAACCCTTGTCCCGCCCCCCAATTCACCTCACACACAGGGCAGCACTTGTCCCACCCCCCAAATCACCCTCAAACACAGGGCAGCCCTTGTCCCACCCTGCAATTCACCTCACACACAGGGCAGCTCCTGTCCCACAGCCCAATTCACCTCACACACAGGGCAGCCCTTGTCCCACCCCCCAATTCACCTCAAACACAGGGCAGCGCCTGTCCGCACCCCCCAATTCAACTCAAACACAGGGCAGCCCTTGTCCCACACCCAAATCCACCTGAAAAACAGGGCAGCCCTTGTCCCACCCCCAAATTCACCTCAAACACAGGGCAGCCCTTGTCCCACCCCCAAATTCACCTCAAACCCAGGACAGCACTTGTCCCACACCCCAATTCACCCTCAAACACAGGGCAGCCCTTGTCCCACCCCCCAATTCATGCTCCAACACAGGGCAGCGCTTGTCCCACCCCCCAATTCACCTCACACACAGGGCAGCCCTTGTCCCACACCCCAATTCACCTCACACACAGGACTGCCATTGTCCCAACCCCCAATTCACCTCAAACACAGGGCAGCCCTTGCCCACTCCCCAATTCACCTCACACACAGGGCAGTGCTTGTCCCACTACCCAATTCACCTCAAACACAGGACAACCCTTGTCCCACACCCCAATTCATTTCACACACAGGGCAGCCCTTCTCCCACCCCCCAATTCACCCTCACACGCAGGTCAGCCCTTGTCCCAACCCCAAATTCACCTCAAACACTGGGCAGCACTTGTCCCACCCCCCAATTCACCCTCAAACACAGGGCAGCCCTTGTCCCACCTCCCAATTCACCTCATACACAGGGCTGCGCTTGTCCCAACCCCCAATTCACCCTCAAACACAGAGCAGCCCTTGTCCCACCCCCCAATTCACCCTCAAACACAGTGAAGCCCTTGTCCCACACCCCAATTCACCCTCAAACATAGGGCAGCACTTGTCCCACACCCTAATTCACCTCACACACAGGACAACCCTTGTCCCGCCCCCCAATTCACCTCACACACAGGGCAGCCCTTGTCCCAACTCCCAATTCACTTCAAACATAGGGCAGCCCTTGTCCCAACCCCCAATTCACCTCATAAACAGCGGAGCCCTTATCCCAAACTCCAATTCACCTCACACACAGGGCAGCCCTTGTCCCACCCCCGAATTCACCTCACACACAGGGCAGTCCTTGTCCCAAACCCCAATTCACCTCACACACAGGGCAGCCCTTGTCCCAACCCCCAATTCACTTCAAACACAGGGCAGCCCTTGTCACAACCCCCAATTCACCTCACACACAGGGCAGCACTTGTCCCAACCCCCAATTCACCACAAACACAGGGCCGCCCTTGTCCCACACCCTAATTCACCTCACACACAGGACAACCCTTGTCCCGCCCCCCAATTCACCCTCAAACACAGGGCAGCCCTTGTCCCACCCTGCAATTCACCTCACACACAGGGCAGCTCCTGTCCCACAGCCCAATTCACCTCACACACAGGGCAGCCCTTGTCCCACCCCCCAATTCACCTCAAACACAGGGCAGCGCCTGTCCGCACACCCCAATTCAACTCAAACACAGGGCAGCCCTTGTCCCACACCCAAATCCACCTGGAAAACAGGGCAGCCCTTGTCCCACCCCCAAATTCACCTCAAACACAGGGCAGCCCTTGTCCCACCCCAAATTTACCTCAAACCCAGGGCAGCACTTGTCCCACACCCCAATTCACCCTCAAACACAGGGCAGCCCTTGTCCCACCCCCCAATTCACGCTCCAACACAGGGCAGCGCTTGTCTCACCCCCCAATTCACCTCACACACAGGGCAGCCCTTGTCCTTACTCCAATTAACCTCACACACAGGGCAGCCCTTGTCCCATACCCCAATTCACCTCACACACAGGGCAGCCCTTGTCCCAACCCCCAATTCACCTCAAACACAGGGCAGCCCTTGTCCCACCCCCCAATTGACCTCACACACAGGGCAGCCCTTGTCCTTACTCCAATTAACCTCACACACAGGGCAGCCCTTGTCCCAACCCCCAATTCACCTCAAACACAGGGCAGCCCTTGTCCCACCCCCCAATTGACCTCACACACAGGGCAGCCCTTGTCCTTACTCCAATTAACCTCACACACAGGGCAGCCCTTGTCCCATACCCCAATTCACCTCACACACAGGGCAGCCCTTGTCCCAACACCCAATTCACCACAAACACAGGGCAGCCCTTGTCCCATACCCCAATTCACGCTCACACGCAGGGCAGCCCTTGTCCCAACCCCCATTTCACCTCAAACACAGGGTATCCCTTGACCCACCCCCCAATTCACTTCGCACACAGTGCAGCCCTTGTCCACACCCCCCAATTCGCCTCAAACACAGGGCAGCGCTTGTCCCACCCCCCAATTCACCCTCAAACACAGGGCAGCCCTTGTCCCACCCCCCAATTCATCTCATACACAGGGCAGTGCTTGTCCCACACCCCAATTCACCCTCAAACACATGGCAACCCTTGTCCCACGCCCCAATTCACCCTCAAACACAGTGAAGCCCTTGTCGCACACCCCAATTCACTCTATAACATAGGGCAGCACTTGTCCCACACCCCAATTCACCCTCAAACACAGGGCAGCCCTTGTCCCACCCCCCAATTCACGCTCCAACACAGGGCAGCGCTTGTCCCACCCCCCAATTCACCTCACACACAGGGCAGCCCTTGTACTTACTCCAATTCACCTCACACACAAGACAACACTTGTCCCGCCCCCCAATTCACCTCACACACAGGGCAGCCCTTGTCATTACTCTAATTCACCTCACACACAGGGATGCCCTTGTCCCAACCCCCAATTCACCTCATAAACAGCGGAGCCCTTGTCCCAAACCCCAATTCACCTCACACACAGGGCAGCCCTTGTCCCAACTCCCAATTCACTTCAAACACAGGGCAGCCCTTGTCCCAACCCCCAATTCACCTCACACACAGGGCAGTCCTTATCCCAACCCCCAATTCACATCACACACAGGGCCGCCCTTGTCCCACAACCCAATTCGCCTCACACACAGGGCAGCACTTGTCCCACCCCCCAATTCACCCTCAAACACAGGGCAGCCCTTGTCCCACCCCCAATTCACCTCAAACACATGGCAGCTCCTTTCCCACAGCCCAATTCACCTCACACACAGGGCAGCCCTTTTCCCACCCCCCAATTCACCTCAAACACATGGCAGCTCCTGTCCCACACCCCAATTCACCTCAAACACAGGACAACCCTTGTCCCACACCCCAATTCACTTCACACACAGGGCAGCCCTTCTCCCACCCCCCAATTCACCCTCACACGCAGGGCAGCCCTTGTCCCAACCCCCAATTCACCTCAAACACTGGGCAGCACTTGTCCCACCCCCCAATTCACCCTCAAACACAGGGCAGCCCTTGTCCCACCTCCCAATTCACCTCATACACAGGGCTGCGCTTGTCCCAACCCCCAATTCACCCTCAAACACAGAGCAGCCCTTGTCCCACCCCCCAATTCACCCTCAAACACAGTGAAGCCCTTGTCCCACACCCCAATTCACCCTCAAACATAGGACAGCACTTGTCCCACACCCTAATTCACCTCACACACAGGACAACCCTTGTCCCGCCCCCCAAATCACCTCACACACAGGGCAGCCCTTGTCCCAAACCCCAATTCACCTCACACACAGGGCAGCCCTTGTCCCAACCCCCAATTCACCTCATAAACAGCGGAGCCCTTATCCCAAACTCCAATTCACCTCACACACAGGGCAGCCCTTGTCCCACCCCCGAATTCACCTCACACACAGGGCAGTCCTTTTCCCAAACCCCAATTCAACTCACAAACAGGGCAGCCCTTGTCCCAACCCCCAATTCACTTCAAACACAGGGCAGCCCTTGTCACAACCCCCAATTCACCTCACACACAGGGCAGCACTTGTCCCAACCCCCAATTCACCACAAACACAGGGCCGCCCTTGTCCCACAACCCAATTCGCCTCACACACAGGGCAGCACTTGTCCCACCCCCCTAATCACACTCAAACACAGTGCAGCCCTTGTCCCACCCTGCAATTCACCTCACACACAGGGCAGCTCCTGTCCCACAGCCCAATTCACCTCACACACAGGGCAGCCCTTGTCCCACCCCCCAATTCACCTCAAACACAGGGCAGCGCCTGTCCGCACCCCCCAATTCAACTCAAACACAGGGCAGCCCTTGTCCCACACCCAAATCCACCTGAAAAACAGGGCAGCCCTTGTCCCACCCCCAAATTCACCTCAAACACAGGGCAGCCCTTGTCCCACCCCCAAATTCACCTCAAACCCAGGGCAGCATTTGTCCCACACCCCAATTCACCCTCAAACACAGGGCAGCCCTTGTCCCACCCCCCAATTCACGCTCCAACACAGGGCAGCGCTTGTCCCACCCCCCAATTCACCTCACACACAGGGCAGCCCTTGTCCTTACTCCAATTAACCTCACACACAGGGCAGCCCTTGTCCCATACCCCAATTCACCTCACACACAGGGCAGCCCTTGTCCCAACCCCCAATTCACCTCAAACACAGGGCAGCCCTTGTCCCACCCCCAATTCACCTCACACACAGGGCAGCCCTTGTCCTTACTCCAATTAACCTCACACACAGGGCAGCTCCTGTCCCACAGCCCAATTCACCTCACACACAGGGCAGCCCTTGTCCCACCCCCCAATTCACCTCAAACACAGGGCAGCGCCTCTCTGCACCCCCCAATTCAACTCAAACACAGGGCAGCCCTTGTCCCACACCCAAATCCACCTGAAAAACAGGGCAGCCCTTGTCCCACCCCCAAATTCACCTCAAAGACAGGGCAGCCCTTGTCCCACCCCCAAATTCACCTCAAACCCTGGGCAGCACTTGTCCCACACCCCAATTCACCCTCAAACACAGGGCAGCCCTTGTCCCACCCCCCAATTCACGCTCCAACACAGGGCAGCGCTTGTCCCACCCCCCAATTCACCTCACACACAGGGCAGCCCTTGTCCTTACTCCAATTAACCTCACACACAGGGCAGCCCTTGTCCCATACCCCAATTCACCTCACACACAGGGCAGCCCTTGTCCCAACCCCCAATTCACCTCAAACACAGGGCAGCCCTTGTCCCACCCCCAATTGACCTCACACACAGGGCAGCCCTTGTCCTTACTCCAGTTAACCTCACACACAGGGCAGCCCTTGTCCCATACCCCAATTCACCTCACACACATGGCAGCTCCTGTCCCACACCCCAATTCACCTCAAACACAGGGCAGCCCTTGTCCCACCCCCCAATTTACCTCACACACAGGGCAGCCCTTGTCCCAACCCCCAATTCACCGCAAACACAGAGCATCTCCTGTCCCACACTCCAATTCACCTCAAACACAGGGCAGCCCTTGTCCTACCCCCCATTTCACCTCACACACATGGCAGCCCTTGTCCCAACCCCCAATTCACCGCAAACACAGAGCAGCTCCTGTCCCACCCCCCAGTTTACCTCAAACACAGAGCAGCCCTTGTCCCGGCCCCCAATTCACCTCAAATACAGGGCAGCCCTTGTCCCACCCCCAGTTCACCTCAAACACATGTCAGCCCTTATCCCACCCTCCAATTCATCTCAAACACAGGGCAGCCCTTGTCCCACACCCCAATTCACCTCTAACACAGGACAACCCTTGTCCCAACCCTCAATTCACCTCACACACAGGTCAGCCCTTGTCCCACCCTCCAATTCACCTCAAACACAGAGCAGCCCTTGTCCCACCCTCCAATTCACCTCAAATACAGGGCAGCCCTTGTCCCACCCCCCAATTCACCCTCACACACAGGGCAGCCCTTGTCCTTACTCCAATTCATCTCAAACACAGGGCAGCCCTTGTCCCACTCCCCCAATTCACCCACAAACACAGGGCAGCCCTTGTCCCACCCCCCAATTCACCTCGAACACAGGGCAGCCTTGTCCCACACTCCAATTCACCTTACGCACAGGTCAGCCCTTGTCCCACCCTCCAATTCATCTCAAACACAGGGCAGCCCTTGTCCCACACCCCAATTCACCTCACACCCAGGGCAGCACTTGTCCCACCCCCCAACTCACCTCACACAATGGACAGCCCTTGTCCCACCCCCCAATTCACCCTCAAACACAGGGCAGCCCTTGTCCAACACCCCAATTCACCTCAAACATAGGGCAGCGCATTTCCCACCCCCAAATTCACCCTCAAACACAGGGCAACCCTTGTCCCACCCCCCAATTCACCCTCAAACACAGGGAAACCGTTGTCCCAAACCCCAATTCACCTCACACACAGGGCAGCCCTTGTCCCAAACCCCAATTCACCTCACACACAGGGCAGCCCTTGTCCCAATCCCCATTTCACTTCAAACAGAGGGCAGCCCTTGTCCCAACCCCCAATTCACCTCACACACAGGGCAGCCCTTGTCCCACAACCAAATCCACCTCACACACAGAGCAGCCCTTGTCCCACCCCCCAATTCACCCTCAAACACAGGGCAGCCCTTGTCCCACAACCAAATCCACCTCACACACAGAGCAGCCCTTGTCCCACCCCCCAATTCACCCTCAAACACAGGGCAGCCCTTGTCCCACAACCAAATCCACCTCACACACAGAGCAGCCCTTGTCCCACCCCCCAATTCACCACAAACACAGGGCAGCCCTTGTCCCACCCCCCAATTCACCTCACACACAGGGCAGCTCCTGTCCAACCCCCCAATTCACCTCACACACAGGGCAGCACTTGTCCCAACCCCCAATTCACCACAAACACAGATTAGCTCCTGTCCCACACCGCAATTCAACTCAAACACAGGGCAGCCCTTGTCCCACTCTCCAAGTCACCTCACACACAGGGCAGCCTTTGCCCAACCCTCTATTCACCGCAAACACAGAGCAGCTCCTGTCCCACCCCCCAATTCACCTCAAACACAGGGCAGCCCTTGTCCCGCCCCCCAATTCACCTCAAATACAGGGCAGCACCTTGTCCCACACCCCAATTCACCTCAAACACAGGGCAGCCCTTGTCCCGCCTCCCACTTCACCTCACACACAGGGCAGCCCTTGTTCACACCCCAATTTACCGCAAAAACAGGGCAGCCCTTGTCCCACCCCCCAATACACGTTACATAAAGGGCAGCCCGTGTCCAGAATCCATTGCACCTCAAACACAGGGCAGCCCTTGTCCCACACCCCAATTCACCTTACACGCAGGGCAGCCCTTGTCCCACACCCCAAGTCACCTCACACACAGGGCAGCCCTTGTCCGCACCTCCCAATTCAACTCAAACACGGGGCAGCCCTTGTCCCACACCCAAATTCACTTCAAAATCATGGCACCCCTTGTCCCACCCCCAAATTCACCTCAAACACAGGGCAGCCCTTGTCCCACCCCCAAATTCACCCTCAAACACAGGGCAGCGCTTGTCCCACCCCCCAATTCACCCTCAAACACAGGGCAGCCCTTGTCCCATACCCCAATTCACCCTCAAACACAGGGCAGCGCTTGTCCCACCCCCAATTCACCTCAAACACAGGGCAGCCCTTGTCCCACCCTGCAATTCACCTCACACACAGGGCAGCTCCTGTCCCACAGCCCAATTCACCTCACACACAGGGCAGCCCTTGTCCCACCCCCCAATTCACCTCCAACACAGGGCAGCGCCTGTCCGCACCCCCCAATTCAACTCAAACACAGGGCAGCCCTTGTCCCACACCCAAATCCACCTGAAAAACAGGGCAGCCCTTGTCCCACCCCCAAATTCACCTCAAACACAGGGCAGCCCTTGTCCCACCCCCAAATTCACCTCAAACCCAGGGCAGCACTTGTCCCACACCCCAATTCACCCTCAAACAAAGGGCAGCCCTTGTCCCACCCCCCAATTCACGCTCCAACACAGGGCAGCGCTTGTCCCACCCCCCAATTCACCTCACACACAGGGCAGCCCTTGTCCTTACTCCAATTAACCTCACACACAGGGCAGCCCTTGTCCCATACCCCAATTCACCTCACACACAGGGCAGCCCTTGTCCCAACCCCCAATTCACCTCAAACACAGGGCAGCCCTTGTCCCACCCCCAATTCACCTCACACACAGGGCAGCCCTTGTCCTTACTCCAATTAACCTCACACACAGGGCAGCCCTTGTCCCATACCCCAATTCACCTCACACACAGGGCAGCCCTTGTCCCAACACCCAATTCACCTCAAACACAGGGCAGCCCTTGTCCCACCTCCCAATTCACCCTCACACGCAGGGTAGCCCTTGTCCCAACCCCCAATTCACCTCAAACACAGGGTATCCCTTGACCCACCCCCCAATTCACCTCGCACACAGCGCAGCCCTTGTCCACACCCCCCAATTCACCTCAAACACAGGGCAGCGCTTGTCCCACACCCCAATTCACCCTCAAACACAGGGCAGCCCTTGTCCCACCCCCCAATTCATCTCATACACAGGGCAGCGCTTGTCCCACCCCCCAATTCACCCTCAAACACAGGGCAGCCCTTGTCCCACGCCCCAATTCACCCTCAAACACAGTGAAGCCCTTGTCGCACACCCCAATTCACCCAATAACATAGGGCAGCACTTGTCCCACACCCCAATTCACCTCACACACAGGACAACCCTTGTCCCGCCCCCCAATTCACCTCACACACAGGGCAGCCCTTGTCATTACTCTAATTCACCTCACACACAGGGATGCCCTTGTCCCAACCCCCAATTCACCTCATAAACAGCGGAGCCTTATCCCAAACCCCAATTCACCTCACACACAGGGCAGCACTTGTCCCACCCCCCATTTCACCTCACACACAGGGCAGCCCTTGTCCCAAACCCCAATTCACCTCACACACAGGGCAGCCCTTGTCCCAACCCCCAATTCACCTCACACACAGGGCAGTCCTTATCCCAACCCCCAATTCACATCACACACAGGGCCGCCCTTGTCCCACAACCCAATTTGCCTCACACACAGGGCAGCACTTGTCCCACCCCCCAATTCACCCTCAAACACAGTACAGCCCTTGTCCCACACCCCAATTCACCTCAAACACAGGGCAGCCCTTGTCCCACCCCCCAATTTACCTCACACACAGGGCAGCCCTTGTCCCAACCCCCAATTCACCGCAAACACAGAGCATCTCCTGTCCCACACTCCAATTCACCTCAAACACAGGGCAGCCCTTGTCCTACCCCCCATTTCACCTCACACACATGGCAGCCCTTGTCCCAACCCCCAATTCACCGCAAACACAGAGCAGCTCCTGTCCCACCCCCCAGTTTACCTCAAACACAGAGCAGCCCTTGTCCCGGCCCCCAATTCACCTCAAATACAGGGCAGCCCTTGTCCCACCCCCAGTTCACCTCAAACACATGTCAGCCCTTATCCCACCCTCCAATTCATCTCAAACACAGGGCAGCCCTTGTCCCACACCCCAATTCACCTCTAACACAGGACAACCCTTGTCCCAACCCTCAATTCACCTCACACACAGGTCAGCCCTTGTCCCACCCTCCAATTCACCTCAAACACAGAGCAGCCCTTTTCCCACCCTCCAATTCACCTCAAATACAGGGCAGCCCTTGTCCCACCCCCCAATTCACCCTCACACACAGGGCAGCCCTTGTCCTTACTCCAATTCATCTCAAACACAGGGCAGCCCTTGTCCCACTCCCCCAATTCACCCACAAACACAGGGCAGCCCTTGTCCCACCCCCCAATTCACCTCGAACACAGGGCAGCCTTGTCCCACACTCCAATTCACCTTACGCACAGGTCAGCCCTTGTCCCACCCTCCAATTCATCTCAAACACAGGGCAGCCCTTGTCCCACACCCCAATTCACCTCACACCCAGGGCAGCACTTGTCCCACCCCCCAACTCACCTCACACAATGGACAGCCCTTGTCCCACCCCCCAATTCACCCTCAAACACAGGGCAGCCCTTGTCCTACACCCCAATTCAACCCTCAAACACAGGGCAGCCCTTGTCCCACCACCCAATTCACCTCACACACAGGGCAGCCCTTGTCCCACCCCCCAATTCAACTCATACACAGGGCAGCGCTCGCCCCACACCCGAATTCACCCTCAAACACAGGGCAGCCCTTGTCCCACCCCCCAATTCACCCTCAAACACAGGGCAGCCCTTGTCCCACCCCCCAATTCAACTCAAACACAGGGCAGCCCTTGTCCCACCCCCCCAATTCAACTCAAACACAGGGCAGCCCTTGTCCCACCCCCTAATTCACCTCAATCACAGGGCAGCCCTTGTTCCACCCCCCAATTCAACTCAAACACCGGGCACCCCTTGTCCCTCCCCCCAATTCACCTCACACACATGGCAGCCCTTGTCCCACCCCCCAATTCAACTCAAACACAGGGCAGCCCATGTCCCACACCCCAGTTCTCCCTCTCACACAGGGCAGCCCTTGTCCCACCCCACAATTCACCTCAATCACAGGGCAGCCCGTGTCCCACACACCAATTCACCTCAAACACAGGGCGTCCCTTGTCCCACCCCCCCAATTCACCCTCACACACAGTGCAGCCCTTGTCCCAACCCCCAATTCACCTCAAACACAGGGCAGCCCTTGTCCACACCCCCCAATTCACCGCAAACACAGGGCAGCCCATTCCCAACCCCCCAATTCACTTCAAACACAGGGCAGCCCATTCCCCACCCCCCAATTCACCTGAAACACAGGGCAGCCCTTGTCCTCACCCCAATTCACCCTCAAACACAGGGCAGCACTTGTCCTCACCCCAATTCACCCTCAAACACAGCGTCACTGGGAGAGTGACACACAGACAATGGATGACAGGCAGATTGCTATTGAATGAGTGACACAGACACTGAATGAGAGACACAGAGACACTGAGCGAGAGAAGCAGAGACACTGAAATGGGAGGCGCAGTGACATTGAGTGAGAGACACAGAGACATCGATTGAGAGACACAGAGGCACCGATTGCATGACACAGTGACAGTGAATGAGTGACACAGACACTGAGTGAGGCATACAGAGACACTGAGCGAGAGACACAGAGACACTGAGCGAGAGACACAGAGACACTGAGTGAGGCACACAGAGACACTGAGTGAGCGAAACAGAGACACTGAGTGAGCGACACAGAGACACTGAGTGAGTGACACAGAGACACTGAGTTTGCGACACAGGGACACTGACCGAGAGACTCAGGGACACTGAATGAGAGAGGCAGAGACATTGAGAGAGAAACACAGAGAAATCGAATGGGAGACAGAGAGACATTGAGTGATGGGCAGAGAGACACTGAGCGAGAGACACAGGGACACTGAATGAGAGACACTTGGAAACATAGAATCTAGGAGCAGGAGTAGGCCATTCGGCCCTTCGAGCCTGCTCCGCCATTCATTATGATCATGGCTGATCATCCAACTCAATAGCCTGCTCCCGCTTTCCCCCCATACCCTTTGATCCATTTCACTCCAAGAGCTATATCTAACTCCTTTTTGAAAACATATGTTTTGGCCTCAACTACTTTCTGTGGTAGCAAATTCCACAGGCTCACCACTCTCTGGGTGAATAAAGTTCTCTTCATCTCAGTCCTAAATGGTCTACCCCGTATCCTCAGTCTGTGACCCCTGGTTCTGGACTCCCCCACCATCGGGAACATCCTTCCTGCATCTACCCTGTCTAGTCCTGTTAGAATTTTATAGGTTTCTATGAAATCCCCTCATTCTTCTGAACTCCAGCGAATATAATCCTAACCGGCTCAATCTCTCCTCATATGTCAGTCACACCATCCCAGGAATCAGTCTGGTAAACCTTCACTGTACTCCCTCTATAGCAAGTACATCCTTTCTCAGATAAGGAGGTCAAAACTGCATACAATATTCCAGGTGTAGTCTCACCAAGGCCCTGTACAATTGCAGCAAGACATCCCTGCTCCTGTACTCGAATCCTTGGCTATGAAGGCCAACATACCATTTGCCTTCTTTATCGCCTGCTGCACCTGCATGCTTACCTTCAGCGACTGGTGTACAAGGACACCCAGGTCTCGTTGCACATTTCCCTCTCTCAAGTTATAGCTATTCAGATAATAATCTGCCTTCCTGATTTTCTCAACAAAGTGGATAATCTCACATTTATCCACATTACACTGCATCTGCCATGCATTTGAGCACTCACTCAGCTTGTCCAAATCATACTGAAGCATCTCTACATCCTCCTCACAGCTCGCCCTCCCACCCAGCTTTGTGTCATCTGCAAATTTGGAGACAGTACATTTAGTTCCCTCATCTAAATCGTTAATATTTATAGTAAATAACTGGGGTCCCAGCACCGATCCCTGCGGTACTCCACTAGTCACTTCCTGCCATTCGGAAAAAGACCCGTTTATTCTTACTCTTTGTTTCCTGTCTGCCAACCAGTTTTCTATCCATCTCAATACACTACCCCCAATCCCATGTGCTTTAATTTTACACGCCAATCTCTTATGTGGGACTTTGTCTGAGACTTCTGAAAGTTCAAATAAATCACATCCACTGGTTCCCCCTCATCAACCCTACTAGTTACATTCTCGAAAAATTCCAGTGGATTTGTTAAGCATGAATTCCCTTTTATAAATCCATGCTGACTCTCTCCGATTCTGCCACTGTTTTCCACGTGCTCAGCTATTAAATCTTTTATAATGGACTCTAGAATTTTCCCCACTACCGACGTCAGGCTGACTGGTCTATAATTCCCTGTTTTCTCTCTGCCTCCCTTTTTAAATAGTGGGGTTACATTAGTTACCCTCCAATCTGTAGGAACTGTTCCAGAGTCCATAGAATCTCGGAAGATGACCACCAATGCATCCACTATTTCTAGGGCCACTTCCTTAAGTGCTCTAGATTATCAGGCCCTAGGGATTTGTCAGCCTTCAATCCCATCAATTTCCGCAACACCATTTCTTTATTAATACTGATTTATTTCAGTTCCCCCTTCTCACTAAACCCTGTGTTCCCCAACATTTCTGGTATGTTATTTGTGTCCTCCTTTGTGAAGACAGAACCAAAGTTTGTATTTAGTTGGTCAGCCATTTCTTTGTTCCCCATTATAAATTCCCCTGTTTCTGACTATAAGGGACCTACATTTGTCTTCACCAATCATTTTCTCTTCACATACCTATAGAAACTTTTACAGTCAGTTTTTATGTTCCCCACAAGCTTACTCTCGTACTCTATTTTCCCCTTCTTAATCAATCCCTTGGCCCCCCTTTGCTGAATTCTAAACTGCTCCCAATCCTCAGGTCTGTTGCTTTTCCTGGCCAATACTATCTCTAATTTCTCTTGTAAGCCATGGTTTTGCCACCTTTTCTATTTTACTTTTGCGCCAGACAGGAATAAACAATTGTTGCAGTTCACCCATATGCTCTTTGAATGTTTGCCATTGCCTAACCCCGTAATTCTTTAAGTAACGTTTCCCAATCCATTATCGCCAACTCACGCCTCATACCATTGTGGTTTCCTTCATTAAGATTCAGGACCCTAGTCTCAGAATCAACTATGTCACTCTCCATCTTGATGAAGAATTCTATCATATTATGGTGGTTCATCCCCAAGGGGCCTCGCACAACTATTCCTTTCTCATTACACAATACCCAGTCTAGGATGGCCTGTACTCTAGTTGGTTCCTCAACATATTGGTCCAGAAAAACATCCAGTATACACTCCAGGAATTCTTCCTCTACAGTATTGACACTAATTTGATTTGCCCAAACTATATGCATGTTAAAGTCACCCATAATTACAGATGTTCCTTTATTGCATGCGTCTCTAATTTCCTGTTTAATGCCATTCCCAACATCACCACTACAGTTTGGGGTCTATATACAACCCACGCTAACATTTTTTTGCCCCTTAGTGTTTCTCAGCTCAACCCACACAGATTCCACATCGTCAGAGCTAATATCTTTCCTCATTATTGTGCTAATTTCCTCTTTAAACAGCAATTCAACCCCACCACCTTTTCCTTTTTGTCTGTCCTTCCCAAATACTGAATACCCCTGGATACTCAGTTCCCATCCCTGGTCACCCTGCAGCCATGTCTCCATAATCCCAACTACATCATACCTGTTTACATCTATTTGCGCAGTTAATTCATCCACTTTATTGCGAATGCTCCTCACGTTAGGGCACAAAGCCTTAAGGCTTGTCTTTTTAACATTACTTGTCCCGTTGCCACTATTTTTCACTGAGGTCCTGTTTGATTCTTGCCCTTGATTTCTCTGCCTATCACTTTTCTTATTCCCCTTTCTGTCTTTTGTTCTTGTCCTTGATTCCCCTTCCTCTGATTCCTTGCATAGGTTCCCATCCCCCTGCCATTTTAGTTTAAACCCTCTCCAACCACTCTAGCAAATGTTCCCCCTAGGACATCAGTCCCGGTCCTGCCCAGGTGTAACCCGTCCAGTTTGTACAGGTCCCACTTCCCCCAGAACTGGTCCCAATGCCCAAGTAACCTGAAACTCTCCCCCCACACGCCATCTCTTCAGCCACGTATTCATCCGACATATCCTGCTATTTCTACTCTGACTAGCACGTGGCACTGGTAGTAATCCTGAGATCACTACCTTTGAGGTCCTACTTTTCAACTTACTTCCTAACACCCTATATTCTGCTTTTAGGACCTCGTCCCTTTCTTTACCTATGTCGTTTGTACCAATGTGTACCACAACCAGTGGCTGTTCGCCCTCCCCCTTCAGAATGTCCTGTAGCCGCTCTGAGGTGTCCTCGATCCAAGTACCAGGGAGGCAACATACCTTCCGAGATTCTCCTTTGTGGCCACAGAAACATCTATCTATTCCCCTTACAATTGAATCACCTATAACTATTGCATTCCCTTTTCACTCCTCCCCTGTGCAGCAGGGCCAATTGTGATGCAACAAATTTGGCTGTTGCTGCTTTCCCCCGAGAGACCATTCCCCTCAACAGTATGCAAAGCAGTATATCTGTTTTGCAGGGGAATAGCCACAGTAGGTTCCTGCACTGCCTGCCTAGTCCTCTTGCCGTGCCTGGTGATCACCCATTCCCTTCCTGCCTGTGGTCTCTTAGCCTGCAGTATAACCACCTCTCTATACGTGCTGTCCACGATACTCTCCACCTCGCAGACACTCCACAGTGTCCCCAGATGCCACTCCAGCTCCAAAGCCCAGGCTTCCAGGAGCTGCAGCTGGAGACTTCCTGCAAAAATGCTGGCCCCAGGGACTGGAAATGTTCCCAGCTTCCCACATAGAGCAGGAGGAGCACACCACGGCTTGGAGCTCTCCTGCCATGACATGCCCCTTTAAATTAAATTGAACCTTTTGAAAGATACTTAATTTAAAATAATATCAATTACTCTCGGGACTTTCTTCCCTGCTCCTCATTATCACAGAATATAACCCTTACAATGGAGGAACCACAAAATAGGACCTTAAAAACTATAAGCAATAAAAGTAGTAAATTCTTACCTGGCCATACTCTCGGTACTCAAAGGATCACCCCTTCTCTCTTCACCGAACTCCCTCAATCACCCCTGCTCCCCTAGCTTCTCTACACCTCACGACTCTGGTCACGCTCCTCCTCAACTCTCGGCTCCTCTCAACTCCTTTTCAACTCCCGACTCCTCTCGTGCTTCCCTTCGACTCCCAACTCCTCTCGCGTTCCTCTTCAACTCCCGACTCCTCTCGCGCTTCTCTTCAACTCCCGACTCCTCTCGCGCTTCTCTTCAACTCCCGGCTCCTCTCCCGCTTCTCTTCAACTCCCGGCTCCTCTCGCGCTTCTCTTCAACTCCCGGCTCCTCTCGTGCTTCTCTTCAACTCCCTGCTCCTCTCGCGCTTCTCTTCAACTCCCGTATCCTCTCGCGCTTTTCTTCAACTCCCTGACTCCTCTCGCGCTTCTCTTCATCTCCCGACTCCTCTCACGCTTCTCTTCAACTCCCGGCTTCTCTCACGCTTCTCTTCAACCCCCGACTCCTCTCGCGCTTCTCTTCATCTCCCGACTCCTCTCACGCTTCTCTTCAACTCCTGGCTCCTCTCGCGCTTCTCTTCATCTCCTGACTCCTCTCGCGCTTCTCTTCAACTCCCGACTCCTCTCGCGCTTCTCTTCAACTCCCTGCTCCTCTCGTGCTTCTCTTCAACTCCCAACTCCTCTTGCGCTTTTCTTCAACTCCCTGACTCCTCTCGCGCTTCTCTTCAACTCCCTGACTCCTCTCGCGCTTCTCTTCAACCCCCGACTCCTCTCATGCTTCTCTTCAACTCCCAACTCCTCTTGCGCTTCTCTTCAACTCCCTGACTCCTCTCGTGCTTCTCTTCAACTCCCTGACTCCTCTCGCGCTTCTCTTCAACTCCCAACTCCTCTCGCGCTTCTCTTCAACTCCCGACTCCTCTCGCGCTTCTCTTCAACTCCCTGACTCCTCTCGCGCTTCTCTTCAACCCCCGACTCCTCTCACGCTTCTCTTCAACTCCCAACTCCTCTTGCGCTTCTCTTCAACTCCCTGACTCCTCTCGTGCTTCTCTTCAACTCCCTGACTCCTCTCGCGCTTCTCTTCAACTCCCAACTCCTCTCGCGCTTCTCTTCAACTCCCGACTCCTCTCGCGCTTCTCTTCAACTCCCGACTCCTCTCGCGCTTCTCTTCAACTCCCGACTCCTCTCGCGCTTCTCTTCAACTCCCTGACTCCTCTCGTGCTTCTCTTCAACTCCCTGACTCCTCTCGCGCTTCTCTTCAACTCCCAACTCCTCTCGCGCTTCTCTTCAACTCCCGACTCCTCTCGCACTTCTCTTCAACTCCCTGACTCCTCTCGCGCTTCTCTTCAACCCCCGACTCCTCTCACGCTTCTCTTCAACTCCCAACTCCTCTTGCGCTTCTCTTCAACTCCCTGACTCCTCTCGTGCTTCTCTTCAACTCCCTGACTCCTCTTGCGCTTCTCTTCAACTCCCAACTCCTCTCGCGCTTCTCTTCAACTCCCGACTCCTCTCGCGCTTCTCTTCAACTCCCGACTCCTCTCGCGCTTCTCTTCAACTCCCGACTCCTCTCGCGCTTCTCTTCAACTCCCGGCTCCTCTCGTGCTTCTCTTCAACTCCCTGCTCCTCTCGCGCTTCTCTTCAACTCCCAACTCCTCTTGCGCTTTTCTTCAACTCCCTGACTCCTCTCGCGCTCCTCTTCAACTCCCAACTCCTCTTGCGCTCCTCTTCAACTCCCGACACCTCTCGCGCTTTTCTTCAACTCCCGACTCCTCTCGTGCTTCTCTTCCACAGAGTCATTGGACAGAATTTTTCCGTCGGTGAGCAGGGGGCGGGGCCCGCTCGCCGACGCATAAAATGAGGCGGGATGACATTGGGCAGAACCCCCGATGTCATCCCGCCCCATTTAAATATTCAGGAAGGCGGGGGCACAGAAAAATCAGCTGCGGGCCCGCCGACTTGTCAATGGACGATTAAGACCATTGACAGGATCATTTATACAATTAAAGGACCTGCCCATCCAAACTTAAGGTTGGTGGGCAGGCCAGGAGCCCCAGCGGCAAATAGAAAAAACTTGAAACCTCATCCACGGGCGGGATGAGGTTTAATGTAGAGTGTTAAAAATTGCAATAAAGTTGTTCTGGAAATTATGAACATGTCCCAACTCATGTGACATTGCCCCATGAGGGGACATGTAAGGGATTTTTTCTTTCCTCTATTTTTAATACTTTTAAAAGTCCAGGCGATCTCCCTGAGGCTGCACTTAGCCTCAGGGAGTTGAGTGCGCTCTTTCGTGTGCATGCGCGAAACAGCGCTCTCTCAACTTTAGGGGTTACCCCGCGTCCCTGCGGACATCACGCTGGGCGGGTCTTAATTGGCCACGTAAGATGGCGGTGTGGCCCCGATCACCGCTGGCGATCGGCTCGCGCCCGTCCATGATTGAGTCAGCCCCGCCCACCCGACGAATGGAAAATTCAGCCCATTGAGTGGGTGATATAGAGAAACTGAGTGATAGATGCAGAGGTACTGAATGAGTGAGTGACATAGAGACACTAAATGAGAGATACAGAGGCATTGAGTGAGGGACACAGAGACAATGAATGACAGACAGAGAGATATTGAATGAGTGACAAAGACACTGAGTGAGAGACACGGAGACACTGAGCGAGAATTACAGAGAAATCGAATGGGAGACAGAGAGGCACTGAATGAGTGATACAGTGAAACTAAGTAAGAAACGCAGAGACACTGAGTGAGTGACATAGAGAGACCGAATGAGATACAGAGACACTGAGAGAGTGACACAGTGAGACTGACTGAGAGACACAGAGAAAAAGAGTGAGAGACACAGAGACATTGAATGAGTCATACGGAGACACTGAGTGATTGACACAGAGACACTGAATGAGAGACACTGAGACACTGAATGAGAGTGCAGAGACACTGAGTGAGTGACACAGAGACACTGAGTGAGTGACACAGAGACACTGAGTGAGAGACACAGAGACACTGAGTGAGTGACAAAGAGACACTGAGTGAGAGACACAGAGACACTGAGAGAGTGACACAGAGACACTGAGTGAGAGACACAGAGACACTGAGTGAGAGACACAGAGACAGTGAATGAGAGACACATAGACACTGAGCGAGAGACATAGAGACGCTAAGTGAGAGACACAGAGACACTGAGTGAGTGACACAGAGACACTGAGTGAGAGACATAGAGACACTGAGTGAGTGACACAGAGACACTGAGTGAGTGACACAGAGACACTGAGTGAGAGACACAGAGGCACTGAGTGAGAGACACAGAGTCACTGAGTGAGAGACACAGAGACACTGAGTGAGAGACACAGAGTCACTGAGTGAGAGACACAGAGTCACTGAGTGAGAGACACAGAGACACTGAGTGAAAGACACAGAGTCACTGAGTGAGAGACACAGAGACACTGAGTGAAAGACACAGAGTCACTGAGTGAGAGACACAGAGTCACTGAGTGAGAGACACAGAGACACTGAGTGAGAGACACAGAGACAGTGAATGAGAGACACAGAGTCACTGAGTGAGAGACACAGAGTCACTGAGTGAGAGACACAGAGACACTGAGTGAGAGACACAGAGACAGTGAATGAGAGACACATAGACACTGAGCGAGAGACATAGAGACGCTAAGTGAGAGACACAGAGACACTGAGTGAGTGACACAGAGACACTGAGTGAGAGACACAGAGTCACTGAGTGAGAGAATTAGAGACACTGAATGAGAGACACAGAGATACTAAATGAGATGCACAGAGACACTGAGTGAGGTGCACTGAGGTCGCGTTCGAGCAAGGCAGAGACACAAAGGCACTGGGTGTAAAACACCGAGCACGACATAAAGATTGGCACTGAGAGGCAGAGAGTGTTAGAGTCTGAGAGATATGCATTTGAAGATGCAAAATCGGAAGAAAGTGAGGGAGTGACAGATGGTGAGACAAACGATTTCGAAGCTGGGTGGAGGAGCTGAGACACCGGCGGGGGGGGAATGTGGGATCTTTCCTGTTCTTTCCCTAGGCACTGCTTGTTCTGCCAGGATAGTAAACAGCTGGTAACTCTTCACCATGGCCAGACAGTTTACAAAGCAGCCCAGAGGAGGGAGATTCGATCTCTCTGCAGCCTCTCGGGAGATGGGATAGAAGCTTTGACGGGAGGGCGATGAGGTCACCGGGAGCTGTGTGCCGCGTCCAAACACTGACAAACAGCCCCTGGAGACAGCAGCTTAGCGTGGAGCAGACACTGGGCGTGAGCTGAGCTGGGTGCTGGGGGTAGACAGGCCCAGGAAAAGTAGAGTGACCGAAGGTGGGGGGGCGTTTAAAGCGAGGGGCCCAGGAAGGAGGCCGTAGGTTTGAGATCTGTGCGGGGGACATAGCTCCCAACGCGGGGCTATGTCTGAATGATGTGGATTCTGAGGGAGCGAGATTTGAGTCAGAGGGAGAGAGGATATGAAGAAACTCCCAAATCTAATGGGGAACCTAAGACTTTAGGTTGATAATCCCCGGTTGGCAGTATAAAATGGCAAGTTAGCGTTAGAAAAGGGCTGCTTGGCTTAACCGTTGCTGCTAATTTGAATCATTGCAAATATGGCCTAAATAAACAAGGCCTTCAGGTTATGAGAGGTAGGGACAAAGCCAGATATTTGGTTTAACGTTCATGAATGAGGTTGTTTCTGGAACATTACGAACAAGGTCACTCTCAGATGAGATAATATGATGTTTAAACCAACACGTGAATAGAACCATAGAAAAGCTACAGCACAGATGGAGGCCATTCGGCCCATCTTGTCCATGCCAGTCCAAGGACCCCCCAGGTGCCCTTTCTAATCCCACCTTCCTGCACCTGGCCCATAACCCTGCAGTTTACAGCACTTTGGGTGCAGATCCAGTTACTTTTTAAAAGAGTTTAGAGTTTCTGCCTCTACCACCAACTTGGGCAGCGAATTCCAGACACCCACTACCCTCTGCATAAAAAAGTTCTTCCTCATGTCCCCCCTACACCTTCTGCCACTTATCCTGATGTCCCCTGGTTCTAGAATTCTCCACCAAGGGAAACAATTTTATCCTGTCCACTCTATCTATTCCCCTCATTATTTTGTACACCTCAATCAAGTCACCTCTCAGCCTTCTTCGTTCTAAGGAAAATAACCCCAACCTATCCAATCTCTCCTCCTAGCTACACTTTTCTAACCCTGGCAACGTCCTTGTGAATAATGGAAGCCTTTTCGGAGTTCAGCTAGGCTAGTTTTAAAAACAGACGCTCGGTGAGGGGGCATTTTTGTCAGCCAATTTTTTTCTTTAAATCTCAGCTGAACTGACTTTAAGACACACATCATTAGCAGACACATTCGCCAGCCGTATCTGAGACACAGAAGGGAGCGAGTTCCTTTGCTGAGTTCCCCCTCCCTGGGCTTTTGTGACAGAGATACTAATCTGACCATATTAGGATTTTTTGACTATCAATTTCCTTTCATATCTTTGTTCGAGTATCTTTCAATAAAGCTGATTGGGTGGAATCAAAACCATGAATTTAGGCCACATTATCGCCATGTTATGATCAGCTTTAGTTACGACCTATGACCTTATGTCTAAGCTGTGACCTATAATTTGCTTCAATAAAAGACACGTGTCTTTGAAGCATAGAAAGTGTGCAGTCTCAAATGTCTTACCTCGGGAATCCACACAAACGCATTACCCTAGAAATCTTAGTCCGATTTCGAAGGGCTGCTGTGGGAGGAATCCCCAATAATTCACTCTGCTGCTCCGTCGCTCCCAGTGTGGTCTTCCTACGATGGCTTGGGCTCCATGGAGGCTGCTTGAAGAAAGGGCTTGTGGTTGAGGGCGCAGTCTAAGACGGTGTTCCCTTCATACTTAGAAAGTTCTTGTAGTTGAGAGTCTCAGATTCGCAGATAGCAATATGTCTGAGGGAATAAGTTTGCCTAGCCAAGGCGGGGGTGGGGGTGGAGATGGGAGTGGGGGTAGGGGTAGTGGGGGCTAGCAGGGGCGGTGTGGGGTGGGGTTTGGGGTGGTGGTAAAGAAAGCAGAGCCATTAAGAAGAAGACCATGACAGGGACTCCAAAATGGCTGCTACGTGTATGTGTGTGCGTGGGCTTGGGGCTTGTCTCTGCGAGAGAGGCAGAGTGAGTGACACAGAGACACTGAGAGAGTGACACAGAGACACTGAGAGAGTGACAAAGAGACACTGAGTCAGAGACACCGAGACACTGAGAGAGTGACACAGAGACACTGAGTGACACAGAGACACTGAGTGAGAGACACAGAGACACTGAGTGACACAGAGACACTGAGTGAGAGACACAGAGACACTGAGAGAGTGACACAGAGACACTGAGTGAGAGACACAGAGACACTGAGACAGTGACACAGAGACACTGAGTGACACAGAGACACTGAGTGAGAGACACAGAGACACTGAGCGAGTGACACAGAGGCACTGAGTGAGAGACACAGAGACACAGAGAGTGACACAGAGACACTGAGTGAGAGACACAGAGACACTGAGAGACACAGAGACACTGAGTGAGAGACACAGAGACACTGAGAGAGCGACACAGAGACACTGAGTGAGAGACACAGAGACACTGAGTGAGAGACACAGAGACACTGAGTGAGAGACACAGAGACACTGAGAGAGCGACACAGAGACACTGAGTGAGAGACACAGAGACACTGAGTGAGAGACACAGAGACACTGAGAGACACAGAGACACTGAGTGAGAGACACAGAGACACTGAGTGAGAGACACAGAAACACAGAGAGTGACACAGAGACACTGAGTGAGAGACACAGAGACACAGAGAGTGACACAGAGACACTGAGTGAGAGACACAGAGACACTGAGTGAGAGACACAGAAACACAGAGAGTGACACAGAGACACTGAGTGAGAGACACAGAGACACAGAGAGTGACACAGAGATAGTGAGAGAGTGACACAGAGACACAGAGAGAGTGACACAGAGACACTGAGTGAGTGACACAGAGAAACTGAGTGACACAGAGACACTGAGAGACAGAGACACTGAATGACAGAAACAGAGACACTGAGTGAGTGACACAGAGAAACTGAGTGACACAGAGACACTGAGAGACACAGAGACACTGAATGACAGAAACAGAGACACTGAGTGAGTGGCACAGGGACACTGAATAAGAGAAGCAGAGAAATTGAGTGAAAGACAGAGATGCTGAGTGAGAGACACTGAGAAATTGAGTGAGAGAAACAGACACTGAGAGAGTGATACAGAGACACTGAGCGAAAGACACAGAGACACTGACTAAGAGAGGCAGAGACATTAAGTGAATTAAGTGACACAGAGATGCTGCATGGCTGATAAAGAGACACTGAGCTCGAGACACAGAGACACAGAGAGAGACACAGAGACACTGAGTGAGAGACACAGAGACACTGAGTGAGACAGAGACACTGAGGGAATAACAAAGAAACACATAACGAGAGACAGGGAGAAACTGAGGGAGAGACTGAGGGACTGAGCAAGAGACAGAGAATGAGTGAGAGACAGAGCCTGAGGGAGAGTTTGAGGGAGAGACTGAGGAGCAGACAGAGATGTGGGAGAGACTAGGGAAAAGACAGTGATACTGAAGGAGAAACAGACTGCGGGAGAGACAGAGCGAGAGACAGAGACTGAGGGAGAGACAGAGATAGAGGGAGAGAGAGACACTTAGGGAGAAACAGACTGTGGGAGAGAGAGATTGAGGGAGAATCACATCAAAAGACTGAGGCTGAAGGAGAGGCAAAGATTGAGGGGAGGCAGAGACTGAGGGAGAGACAGAAAATTAGGGAGAGACAGAGATTGGTGGGGATAGAAACTGATGGAGAGACAGAGACTGAGGGAGAGGCAGAGATTGAGAGAGAGACAGAGATTGAGGGAGAGACAGAGATTGAGGGAGAGAGGCAGAGATTGAGGTAGAGGCTGAGACTGAGGGAGAGACTGAGACTGAGGGAGAGTCTGAGATTGAGGGAGAGACTGAGACTGAGGGAGAGACTGAGACTGAGGGAGAGACTGAGACTGAGGCTGAGGGAGAGACTGAGGCTGAGGGAGAGACAGAGACTGAGGCTGAGGGAGAGACTGAGGCTGAGGGTGAGACAGAGACTGAGGGAGAGAATGAGACTGAGACTGAGGAAGAGACTGAGACTGAGGGAGAGACAGAGACTGAGGGAGAGACTGAGACTGAGACTGAGACTGAGGGAGAGACTGAGGCTGAGGGAGAGACTGAGACTGGGGAGAGGCTGAGACTGAGGGAGAGACAGAGACTGAGGAAGAGACAGAGACTGAGGGAGAGACTGAGAGTGAGGGAGAGACTAAGACTGAGACTGAGGGAGAGACAGAGACTGAGGGAGAGACTGAGACTGAGGGAGAGACTGAGACTGAGGGAGAGACAGCTCTAGAGTGAGAGACTGAGGAGAGAGAGTGAGACACTGAATGAGAGAGAGTGATGAACCCAGGGGGTCAGTGTGTAGGCTGGTGCTGTACACAGGACACTGGTGAGTGTTAGAGTATGTGGACAGGGTTAGTTTGGAGAAAGACATAATGAAGGTAAAGCGAGAGAGACAGACGGATACGAGGGAGAGACACAGAGAGGGACAGGAAGAGTGACTGGACCAGGCAATAACATTCACCGATATGTCTCTTCTGCTGCTGATATCACCCTCCTCAATCACTCGCTTCACACACACTCCTCACTCCCTCACTCACTCACCTACTCCCTCACTCACTCACTCACTCGCCTCACACACTTTCCTCACTTGCTCACTCACTCACCTACCCCCACCCTCCTCACTCACTCGCCTCAAACACTCTCCTCACTCGCTCACTCACTCACCTACCCCCTCACTCGCTCACTCACTCACCTACCCCCTCACTCGCTCACTCGCTCACCTACTCCCTCACTCGCTCACTCACCTACCCCCTCGCTCCCTCACTCGTGCATTCACTCGCTTCACACACTCTCCTCACTCGCTCACTCACTCACCTACCCCCTCACTCGCTCACTCGCTGACCTACCCCCTCACTCGCTCACTCACTCACCTACCCCCTCGCTCCCTTACTCGTGCATTCACTCGCTTCACACACTCTCCTCACTCGCTCACTCACCTACCCCCTCAACGTGCACTCACTCGCTTCACACACCCTCCTCACTCACTCACTCACCTACCCCCTCACTCGCTCACTCGCTCACCTACCCCCTCACTCGCTCACTCGCTCACCTACCCCCTCACTCGCTCACTCGCTCACTCGCTCACCTACCCCCTCACTCGCTCACTCGCTCACCTACCCCCTCACTCCCTCACTCACTCACCTACCCCCTCGCTCCCTCACTCGTGCATTCACTCGCTTCACACACTCTCCTCACTCGCTCACTCACTCACCTACCCCCTCACTCGCTCACTCACTCACCTACCCCCTCGCTCCCTCACTCGTGCACTCACTCGCTTCACACACCCTCCTCACTCACTTACTCACTCACTCACCTACCCCCTCACTCGCTCACTCGCTCACCTAGCCCCTCACTCGCTCACTCACTCACCTACCCCTCACTCGCTCACTCGCTCACCTGCCCCTCACTCGCTCACTCGCTCACCTACCCCCTCACTCGCTCACTCGCTCACCTACCCCCTCACTCGCTCAGTCGCTCACTCGCTCACCTACCCCCTCACTCGCTTCACACACACTCCTCACTCACTCACTCACCTACCCCCACACTCGCTCACTCACTCACCTACCCCCTCACTCGCTCACTCACTCACCTACCCCCTCACTCGCTCACTCGCTCACCTACCCCCTCACTCGCTCACTCACTCGCTTCACACACTCTCCTCACTCGCTCACTCACTCACCTACCCCCTCACTCCCTCACTCACTCACCACACACACTCCTCACTCGCTCACTCACTCACCTACACCCTCACTCACTCACCTACCCCCTCACTTGTGCATTCACTTGCTTCACACACTCTCCTCACTCGCTCACTCACTCACCTACCCCCTCACTCGTTCACTCACTCACCTACTCCAACACTCGCTTCATATACTCTTCACTCACGCTCACTCACTCGCTCATTTACCCTCACTCTCCTTGATCACTCACTCATTCACACTCACTCACTCACTCACTTACCCTTACCCTCCTTGATCGTTCACTCACTCACTCACACTCACTCGCTCACACTCTACCTGTTGCTCCCCTCACACCTATTCTCGGAATTGAGAGAGTGGAGCTGCTCCAAGGGCTCAATGGCCTGTGGCTGCTCCTATTTCTTACATTCTTGTGCCACTGTTTGTCACTCTGTCACCCTCTGCCTCCCTCTCTCTCATTATCCCTCACCCTCCCTATCCCTCACCCTCACTATCCCTCAGTCTCACTATCGCTACTCCTTGTCCTCACTTTCACTGCCCCTCACCCTCATTCTCATGATCCCTCACCTTCTCAATCACTACCCCCCATCCTCACTTTCACTATCCCTCACCTTCCCTTTCACTATCCCTACGCCCTCACTCTCACTATCCCTCACCCTCACTCTCACTATCCCCCACCCACACTCGCACTATCCCGTGCCCTCTCACTGGCGCCATCTAAACACTTATTACCCCCATCCCCTCACCCAGCCTCTCAGCCTCTCCCAATCCCTCGCCCCCTCACTCTCACTCAGCCTCTCTCTCGATTGATCTCGATGCTCAGGCGTTCTCAGCCTCATTTATCAGCTCTTTCTCGCACTCCACTCTCACCCCCTCTCACCACGCCTCTGGCTACATCTTTCTACCAACCTCACAGCCCTCAACCTCTCTCTCTCTCTCTCTCTCCCGCCCTTCTCTCCTTTCTCCTTCATTCCATCCTTTGGTGAGGACTGTAACCTGACAGACTCCCGTCCGCCGATGGCCACTCTATCTGTCTCCACTACTGTTGCCGGCTGTTGGACTTTCTCTCTCTCTGCCTCGCTCTCTGTCACCGGCCTTGCCTTCTACCTCCCTTTCTCAGTCTCTCACTCTCTCTCTCTTCCTGCTGGGATATAGTCTGAGCTCCTGTATGTGACTGAATGGATCAGGATGTGCGATCCTCTCTCTCCAACCCTGCGCCTTCTCCTGGCACTCTACCAGTCCATGCCTCAAATCTTTTGACCTTCTCCGCATCACTGATTGTGTTTCTCGCTGGCTCCCTCTCCCTCTCTCTCTGTCTCAGTCTTGCCCTCTCTCACCCTTTAACTCTCTGCTTTTTCCCTATCTCTCCCTCTTTAAACCAGTTTCAGTCTGTCTATGTCCAAGTGCTATGTGGTAACCATCTAAGAAGGCCTGAGTGTACTCAATCTATTTATCACCATTCTCCAGTAACGTTTTGCCCCTTGATTCTGCCTGTCTGTTTCCCTATGAATTTCCTCTCCATGCATTTCTCTATATAATTCTGACAATCTCAATCCCCTCCTGTGTGTACCCATTCTGCTCACTATAGGATGCTCCCATCCTCTGGCTATCTATACCTGCAGCAATCAAAATCAATTCCCATAAGGAACCAACAGATGCTCTGACAGATCAAATCCTTTGTTCTCTGCAGTGCTAAACCACACCTTCACACATGGGCAGATCCTGCCAGGTGTCAAACAATTGAGCGTCACTCAGTCTACCTGTCCTTCTCTTGTTCTCAGAACCTGTACCTGTCTTTCTCTGATTTTCATTCAGTGATTCTCTCTCTCTGTCCCTCTGTGTATCTGTGATTCTCTCCTTCTCTGTTCTTGTGTGTATCTGTGATTCTCTCTCACTGTCCCTGTGTGTATCTGTGATTCTCTCTCTCTGTCCCTGAGTGTATCTGTGATTGTCTTTCTGTCCCTGTGTGTATCTGTGATTCTCTCTCTCTGTCTCTGTGCCGATATGTGATTCTCTCTCTCTGTCCCTGTGTGTAACTGTGATTCCGTCTCTCTCTGTCCCTGTGTGTATCTGTGATTCTCTCTCTCTGTCCCTGTGTGTATCTGTGATTCTCTCTCACTGTCCCTGTGTGTATCTGTGATTCTCTCTCTCTGTCCCTGTGTGTATCTGTGATTCTCTCCCTCTGTCCCTGTGTGTATCTGTGATAGTCTCTCTCTGTCCCTGTGTGTATCTGTGATTCTCTCTCTCTGTCCCCGTGTGTATCTGTGATTCTCTCTCTCTGTCCCTGTGTTTATCTGTGATTCTCTCTCTCTGTCCCTGTGTGTATCTGTGATTCTCTCTCTCTGTCCCCGTGTGTATCTGTGATTCTCTCTCTCTGTCCCTGTGTTTATCTGTGATTCTCTCTCTCTGTCCCCGTGTGTATCTGTGATTCTCTCTCTCTGTCCCTGTGTTTATCTGTGATTCTCTCTCTCTGACCCTGTGTGTATCTGTGATTCTCTCTCTGTGTCCCTGTGTGTATCTGTGATTCTCAATATCTGTCCCTGTGTGTATCTGTGACTCAATCTCCCTGCTCCTATGTGAATCTGTCATTCTCCCTCTCTGTAACTGTGTGTATCTGTGATTTTTGCTCTCTCTGTCTCTGGGTATATCTACTATTCTCCCTGTCACTCTGTGTATACCTGTGATTCTCTCTGTGCACCTGTGTGTATCTGTGATTCTCTCTCTCTGTCCCTGTGTGTATCTGTGATTCTCTCTCTCTGTCCCTGTGTGTATCTGTGATTCTCTCTCTCTGTCACTGTGTGAATCTGTGATTCTCTCTCTCTGTCCCTGTGTGTATCTGTGATTCTCTCTCTCTGTCACTGTGTGAATCTGTGATTCTCTCTCTCTGTCCCTGTGAGTATCTGTGATTCTCTCTCTCTGTCCCTGTGAGTATC
Organism: Cetorhinus maximus; assembly: GCF_964194155.1. Lineage (NCBI taxonomy): Eukaryota > Metazoa > Chordata > Chondrichthyes > Lamniformes > Cetorhinidae > Cetorhinus > Cetorhinus maximus. The sequence continues at coordinate 2,114,512 of NC_135913.1, read as the reverse complement.
TGTGATTCTCTCTCTCTGTCCCTGGGAGTATCTGTGATTCTCTCTCTCTGTCCCTGTGTGTATCTGTGATTCTCTCTCTCCGTCCCTGTGTGTATCTGTGATTCTCTCTCTGTCCCTGTGTGTATCTGTGATTCTCTCTCTCTCTGTCCCTGTGTGTATCTATGATTCTCTCTCTCTGTCCCTGTGTGTATCTGTGATTCTCTCTCTCTGTCCCTGTGTGTATCTCTGATTCTCTCTCTCTGTCCCTGTGTGTATCTGTGATTCTCTCCCCCTGTCCCTGTGTGTATCTGTGATTCTATCCCTCTGTCCCTGTGTGTATCCCTGATTCTCACTCTCTGTCCCTCTGTGTATCTGTGATTCTCTCTCTCTGTCCCTATGTGTATCTGTGATTCTCTCTCTCTGTCCCTGTGTGTATCTGTGATTCTCTCTCTCTGTCCCTGTGTGTATCTGTGATTCACTCTCTCTGTCCCTGTGTGTATCTGTGATTCTCTCTCTCTGTCCCTGTGTGTATCTGTGATTCACTCTCTCTGTCCCTGTGTGTATCTGTGATTCTCTCTCTCTGTCACTGTGTGTATCTGTGATTCTCTCTCTCTGTCCCTGTGTGTATCTGTGATACTCTCTCTGTGTCCCTGTGTGTATCTGTGATTCTCTCTCTCTGTCCCTGTGTGTATCTGTGATTCTCTCTCTCAGTCCCTGTCTGTATTTGTCATTCGCTCCCTCTGTCGCTAAGTGTATCTGTGATTCTCTTTCTCTGTCCCTGTGTGTATCTGTGATTCTCTCTATCTGTCCCTGTGTGTAACTGTGATTCTCTCTTTCCCTGCCCCGGGAGTATCTATGATTCTCTCCCTGTGTACCTGTGTGTATCTGTAATTCGCTCTGCGCCCCTGTTTATATATGAGACTCTCTCTCTGTCTCTGTCCCTGTACGTATATGAGATTCTTACTGTGTCTGTGCCCCTGTGTGTATCTATGATTGTCTCTCTCTCTGTTCCTGTGAGTATCTGTGATTTTCTCTGTTTCCCTGTGTACGTCTGTGATAATTTCTCTCATCTCCTGTTCATATCTGCAATTCTCACTCTACCTCTTGTAATGTATGTATTTGAGATTCTCTTTCTCTCTGAGCCTGTGTAAGTCTGTAATTCTCTATCTTGGCCACTGTGTGTTTCAAGTTTTCTCCCTCTGTCCCCGCGTGTATCTGTAATTCTCTCTCTGTGTGAAAGTGAGTATCTGTAATTTTCTCTATCTGTCTCAGTTTATGTATGATTCTCTCTCTCTCTATCCCTGAGTGTATCTGTGATTCTCTCTCTCTGTCCCTGTGTGTATCTGTGATTCTCTCGCTCTGTCCCTGTGTGTATCTGTGATTCTCTCTCTCTGTCCCTGTGTGTATCTGTGATTCTCTGACTCTGTCCCTGTGTGTATCTGTGATTCTCTCTCTCTGTCCCTGTGTGTATCTGTGATTCTCTCTCTCTGTCCCTGTGTGTATCTGTGATTCTCTCGCCCTGTCCCTGTGTGTATCTGTGATTCTCTCTCTCTCTGTCCCTGTGTGTATCTGTGATTCTCTCTCTCTGTCCCTGTGTGTATCTGTGATTCTCTCTCTCTATCACAGCATGAATTCGTTCTCTCTCTGTCACTGTGTGTATTTTTAAACATCTCTTTGTTCCTGAGTGTATTTGATTCTCTCTCTCTGTTCATATGTGTATGTGTAATTCTCGCTCTTGGTCCCTGTGTGTATCTGTGATTCTCTCTCTCTGTCCCTGTGTGTATCTGTGATTCTCTCTCTCTGTCCCTGTGAGTATCTGTGATTCTCTCTCTTTGTCCCTGTGTGAATCCGTGATTCTCTCTCTCTGTCCCAATGTGTATCTGTGATTCTCTCTCTCTGTCCCAGTGTGTATCTGTGATTCTCTCTCTCTGTCCCTGTGTGTATCTGTGATTCTCTCTCTCTATCCCTGTGTGTATCTGTGATTCTCTCTCTCTCTGTCCCAGTGTGTATCTGTGATTCTCTCTCTCTCTATGTCCCAGTGTGTATCTGTGATTCTCTCACTCTGTCCCTGTGCGTGTCTTTGATTCTCTCTCTCTCTCTGTCCCTGTGAGCATCTGTGAATCTCTCTCTCTGACCCTGTGTGTATCTGTGATTCTCTCTCTCTCTCTGACCCTGTGTGTATCTGTGATTCTCTCTCTCTGTCCCTGTGTGTATCTGTGATTCTCTCTCTCTGTCCCTGTGAGTATCTGTGATTCTCTCTCTTTGTCCCTGTGTGAATCCGTGATTCTCTCTCTCTGTCCCAATGTGTATCTGTGATTCTCTCTCTCTGTCCCAGTGTGTATCTGTGATTCTCTCTCTCTGTCCCTGTGTGTATCTGTGATTCTCTCTCTCTATCCCTGTGTGTATCTGTGATTCTCTCTCTCTCTGTCCCAGTGTGTATCTGTGATTCTCTCTCTCTCTATGTCCCAGTGTGTATCTGTGATTCTCTCACTCTGTCCCTGTGCGTGTCTTTGATTCTCTCTCTCTCTCTGTCCCTGTGAGCATCTGTGAATCTCTCTCTCTGACCCTGTGTGTATCTGTGATTCTCTCTCTCTCTCTGACCCTGTGTGTATCTGTGATTCTCTCTCTGTCCCTGTATGTATCTGTGATTCTCTCTCTCTGTCCCTGTGTGTATCTGTGATTCACTCTCTCTGTCCCTGTGTGTATCTGTGATTCTCTCTCTCTGTCCCTGTGTGTATCTGTGATTCACTCTCTCTGTCCCTGTGTGTATCTGTGATTCTCTCTCTCTGTCACTGTGTGTATCTGTGATTCTCTCTCTCTGTCCCTGTGTGTATCTGTGATACTCTCTCTGTGTCCCTGTGTGTATCTGTGATTCTCTCTCTCTGTCCCTGTGTGTATCTGTGATTCTCTCTCTCAGTCCCTGTCTGTATTTGTCATTCGCTTCCTCTGTCGCTAAGTGTATCTGTGATTCTCTTTCTCTGTCCCTGTGTGTATCTGTGATTCTCTCTATCTGTCCCTGTGTGTAACTGTGATTCTCTCTTTCCCTGCCCCGGGAGTATCTATGATTCTCTCCCTGTGTACCTGTGTGTATCTGTAATTCGCTCTGCGCCCCTGTTTATATATGAGACTCTCTCTCTGTCTCTGTCCCTGTACGTATATGAGATTCTTACTGTGTCTGTGCCCCTGTGTGTATCTATGATTGTCTCTCTCTCTGTTCCTGTGAGTATCTGTGATTTTCTCTGTTTCCCTGTGTACGTCTGTGATAATTTCTCTCATCTCCTGTTCATATCTGCAATTCTCACTCTACCTCTTGTAATGTATGTATTTGAGATTCTCTTTCTCTCTGAGCCTGTGTAAGTCTGTAATTCTCTATCTTGGCCACTGTGTGTTTCAAGTTTTCTCCCTCTGTCCCTGCGTGTATCTGTAATTCTCTCTCTGTGTGAAAGTGAGTATCTGTAATTTTCTCTATCTGTCTCAGTTTATGTATGATTCTCTCTCTCTCTATCCCTGAGTGTATCTGTGATTCTCTCTCTCTGTCCCTGTGTGTATCTGTGATTCTCTCGCTCTGTCCCTGTGTGTATCTGTGATTCTCTCTCTCTGTCCCTGTGTGTATCTGTGATTCTCTGACTCTGTCCCTGTGTGTATCTGTGATTCTCTCTCTCTGTCCCTGTGTGTATCTGTGATTCTCTCTCTCTGTCCCTGTGTGTATCTGTGATTCTCTCGCCCTGTCCCTGTGTGTATCTGTGATTCTCTCTCTCTCTGTCCCTGTGTGTATCTGTGATTCTCTCTCTCTGTCCCTGTGTGTATCTGTGATTCTCTCTCTCTATCACAGCATGAATTCGTTCTCTCTCTGTCACTGTGTGTATTTTTAAACATCTCTTTGTTCCTGAGTGTATTTGATTCTCTCTCTCTGTTCATATGTGTATGTGTAATTCTCGCTCTTGGTCCCTGTGTGTATCTGTGATTCATGTTCGCTGTCCCTGTGTGGGCCTTTCATTCTATCCCTCACTCTCGGCCCTGTGTATTTCTGTGATTTTCTACTCTCTCTATACCTGGGTGTAACTGTAATTCTCTGTCTCAGTCCCTGTATGTGTCTAATGCTCTCTCTCTGACCCTGTGTGAATCTGAGATTCTCTATCCCTGACCCTGCGTTTATCTGTGATTCTGGCTCTCTGTTTCCCTGTGTGTATCTGTGATTCTTTCACTGTCCCTGTGTGCATCTGTGATTCTCTCTCTCTGTTTCCCTGTGTGTACCTGTGATTCTCTCTCAGTCCCTGTGTGTATCTGTGATTCTTTCTCTGTCCCTGTGTGCATCTGTGATTCTCTCTCTCTGTTTCCCTGTGTGTACCTGTGATTCTCTCTCAGTCCCTGTGTGTATCTGTGATTCTCTCTCTTTGTCCATGTGTGTATCTGTGATTCTCTCTCTCTGTCCCTGTGTG
>NC_135913.1:542947-651238 GCF_964194155.1 Cetorhinus maximus | reverse complement strand
CCGCCCGCCCTTTATCCCCCATTGGTCATCAATCGGGAAGGGGCGGGGAGAGGTGACGTATTTCCGCAAACGTTCCAGCTGACCGGGTGACCGAACAGGAGCTGGAATCCCCGCCCCGGATGTCACAGCCTCCCATTGGCCTGCCCGCCGGCCCGGCTCCCGCTGTCCATTGGAGCGGCCGCGCTGTCAGTCATTGTCGGATGTTGACGTCGTGTGCCTTGCGTCGCCGGCGCGCGCCTCTCCACGCCCCATTGGTCGGTTGAAAGACTTTGACCGACGGTTGCGTCTTTGACGTGGCAGGTCCAGGCCCGCCCACTACCCCAACAGGATGCCGGCAGCTGATTGGCCATCCCGCCTCAGAGGTTGACGGCAGTTGTGAATCATCAGGAGAACAAGGGGCGGGGCTAATGTTGGGACTAAAGCTAAAATGCCGCAGGTGCTGCTGAACCTGAGGTAAAAGTAGAGATTTCAAAATATAAAGGAAAAAGGTGCTTGCAATTTATTTAACGGCTTTTTATCGCGTCATGATGCCCTAAAGTATTTCATAGCTAATGAAGTACTTTCTGAAGTGAAGTCGTAGTTGTAATAATGGAAAGGCTGTGGGGAAGTTGTGCACAGCAAGATCCCAGATAATGTGCTTTGTGATGTTGGTTGACAAATATTGACACAGGGCACTGTAGTGCATAGGATGAATGTCAAATCTATAGATAGACAGTCTACATCATCAGTGATTTAAGATCATGTAACAACAGAACATGCTGAGCACTAGTTCTATGTGAAGTCTGGTCCTAAGCCTTAATATTGCACCGAGTTAATGCTATGTTCAATATAAGGTAGAGTTTACCAACAGCGTTGCCTCCAGCAGTCTCTTTCAACCCTTAATGATCCTCATCCAAAACCCACAATGTTGATAACAGATGGTGAATGACAGCGGAAAGGACAACTGGAAAAGCACCAGTTAGCCTAACATCTGTCATAGGGAAAATGTTAGAAGCTATTATGAAAAATGTTCCATCAGGATACTTTGAAAAAGTCAAGGCAATCAGGCAGAGTCATCTTGGTTTTATGAAAGGGAAATCACCTTCAATAAATGTACAGGAGTTCTTTAAAGGAATCACGTGTGATCTGGATAAAGGGAAATTGGTGAATGTACTGTCCTTAGATTTCCAGAAGGCATTTGATAAAGTGCCACATCAAAGGTTATTGCAGAAAATAAAAGCTCATGGTATAGGAGGTGACATTGGCATGGATAGAAGATTGGCTAGCTAACAGGAAGCAAAGAGTTGGCATAAATGGGTCTTTTTCTGGTTGGCAGGATGTGACGAGTGGTGTGCCACAGGGATCAGTGCTGGGGCCTCAACCTTTTACAATTTATGTAAATGACTTGGATGAAGGGACTGAAGGAATGGTTGCTAAATTTACTGATGACACAAAGATAAGTTGGAAAGTAAGTTGTGAAGAGGACATGAGGCTACAAAGGGATATAGATAGGTTAAGTGAGTGGGCAAAGATCTGGCAAATGGAGTTTGATTGTTTTAAGCAGTGCACAGAAGCCTACAGATTTGTCCACAGGACTAGCTCACCCAGATACCCATGAGTTGATGGAGAGTCTGACAGGGGAGTAAGGGTGGTAAAGGTTTTGTTGAAGAAAAATGATGATATCAACTTGGCACTGTTGAGCTACCATTCCACGCCATTTCAGAATGGTTTGGCTCCGTCCGAATCTCTGATGGGAAGACAACTATGGACTCAACTTCCCGTTCTTCCACACACGCCTATGCCATGCCTCGAGGCAGCATATACTGAGAGAGTATGGGAGAAGGAGGATGAGAACCGCGCAAACTGATCCAGAAACTATAATCAACACCACGAGAGTTCACATCTTAGCAGAATGCCAGCTGGGGGAGTCACTATGGATTCATGATGAAAATCACATAGACCAGGTTTTGGAATATGAACATACATGCGAACAAACAAATTAGGAGCAGGAGGAGCCATTTGGCCTCTCGAGTCTGCTCCGCCATTCAATAAGGTCAAGGCTGACTTGATTATAATCTCAGACCCACATTCCTCCTACTCCTGATAACATTTCACCCCCTTGCGTATCAAGAATCTATCTACTTCTGCCTTAAAAATATTCAAAGACTCTGCTTCCACCACCTTTTGAGGAAGAGAGTTCCAAAGATTCACAATCCTCTGAGTGAAAGAAAAATTCCTCATCTTTGTTTTAAATCAGCAACCCCTTATTTTTAAACAGTGCCCCCTCGTTCTAGATTCTCCCCACAAGTGGAAACATCCTCTCCACATTCACCCTGACAAGACCTCTCAGGATCTTACATGTTTCAATCAAGTTACCTCTTACTCTTCTATAATCCAACAGTTTAAACCTAGCCTATCCAAACTTTCCTCAGAAGAAAACCTGCCCATTCCTGGTATTAGTCTAGTAAGCCTTCTCTGAACTGCTTCTAACACATTTACATCTTTCTTTAAATAAGAAGACCAGTACTGTACACGGTACGATAAAAGCAAAATACTGTGGATGCTGGAAATCTAGAACAAAAACAAAAATACCTGGAAAAACTCAGCAGGTCTGACAGCATCTGCGAAGAGGGATACAGTTGACGTTTTGAGTCCGTATGACCCTTCATCAGAACTAAGACATATAGAAATGAGATGAAATATAAACTGGTAGAAGGGGGTGGGACAGGAGAGCTCGATAGGGGGCCAGTGATAGGTGGAGGCCAAGAAGAGACTGCCAAAGATGTCATAGACAAAAGGACAAAAGGGTGATGACGGTGATGATATTATCTAAAGGATGTGCTAATGGGGTCATTAAGGGAAGCAAGCTTGTGGCAGATGGCCCCAGTGCGGGTGGGGTGGGGGGAAGGGATCGAAATGGGCTAAAAGGTGGAGATGAGACCAGTCTAGTCTCTTCCCACCTACATCTGCGATTCCTCTCACGCCCTACATCACATCAACAATTTCCAGTTCCCTGGCCCCAACCGCCTCCTCTTCACCATGGACGTCCAATCCCTCTACACCTCCATCCCCCACCAGGATGGTCTGAGGGGCCTCCGCTTCTTCCTCGAACAGAGGCCCGAACAATCCCCATCCATCACCACTCTCCTCCGTCTGGCTGAACTTGTTCTCTCACTGAACAATTTCTCCTTAAATTCGTCTCACTTCCTCCAAATAAAAGGTCTGGCTATGGTTACCCACATGGGCCCCAGTTATGCCTGTCTCTTTATGGGGTATGTTGAACATTCTTTGTTCCAGTCCTACTCAGGCCCCCTCCCACAACTTTTTCTCCGGTACATCGGTGATTGATTCGGTGCAGCTTCATGCTCTTGTCTGGATCTGGAAAAATTTATTAATTTTGCTTCCAATTTCCACCCCTCCATCATTTCCACATAGTTCATCACTGACACTTCCCTTTCCTTCCTTGACCTCTCAGTTTCAATTTCTGGTGATAGACTGTCCATCAATATTCATTACAAGCTTACTGCCTCCCACAGCTACCTCGACTACAGCTCCTCACAGCCCGCTTCCTGTAAGGACTCTATCCCATTCTCTCAGTTCCTTTGCCTCCATCGCATCTGTTCTGATGATGTCACTTTCCAAAACAGTTCCTCTAACATGTTCTCCTTCTTCCTTAACAAAGGTTTTCCACCCACGGTGGTTGACAGGGCCTTCAGCCATGTCTGGCCCATCTCCCGCGCATCCGCCCTCACACCTTCCTCTCACTCCCAGAACCATGATAGGGTCCCCCTTGTCCTCACTTATCACCCCACCAGCCTCCGCATTCAAAGGATCATCCTCTGCCATTTCTGCCAACTCCAGCATGAAGCCATTACCAAACACATCTTCCCTTCACACCCCCTGATGGCTTTCCGCAGGGTTCGTTCCCTCCAGGACACCCTGGTCCACTCCTCCATTACCCCTACAGCTCAACCCCCTCCCACGGCACCTTCCCATGCAACCGCAGAAGGTGCTACACCTGCTCCTTTACTTCCCCTCTCCTCACCGTCCAAGGGCCCAAACATTCCTTTCAAGTGAAGCAGCACCTCACTTGCACTTCCCTCAATTTAGTCTACTGCATTTGCTGCTCCCAATGCGGTCTCCTCTACGTTGGAGAGACCAAACGCAGACTGGGTGACCGCTTTGCAGAACACCTTTTGTCTGTCCGCAAGCATGACCCAGACCTCCCTGTCGCTTGCCATTTCAACACACCACCCTGCTCTCATGCCCACATGTCCGTCCTTGGCCTGCTGCAATGTTCCAGTGAAGTTCAACGCAAACTGGGGGAACAGCAACTCATCTTCCGACTAGGCACTTTACAGTCTTCCGGACTTAATATTGAGTTCAACAATTTCAGATCATGAACTCGCTCCTCCATCCCCACCCCCTTTCCGATCCCCCTTTTTCCAATGATTTATAATTTTTTTACAACTATATTTTTTTCTTTTCCCTCCTATTTTTAAATTTATTTCAATCTATTGTTTCATCTCCACCTTTTAGCCCATTTTGATCCTTTCCCCCCACCCTACCCACACTAGAGCCATCTGCCACTAGCTTGCTTCCCTTAAAGACCCCATTAGCACATCCTTTAGATAATATCACCACCGTCAACACCCCTTTGTCCTTTTGTCTTTGACATCTTTGGCAGTCTTTTCTTGGCCTCCACCTATCACTGGCCCCCTATCGAGCTCTCCTGTCCTACCCCCTTCTACCAGCTTATATTTCATCTCATTTCTATATATCTTAGTTCTGATGAAGGGTCATACGGACTCGAAACATCGCCAGTATCCCTCTCCGCAGATGCTGTCAGACCTGCTGAGTTTTTCCAGGTATTTTTATTTTTGTACTGTACACAGTACTCCAGATTGTACATAGTAGACATGTCCCCTACAAAAATAAGAGTGGTACTGCCAAATCTAGACCCCCCTGGCTATCTAGAAGAATACAGGGGAAGATCAAACAGAAAAATAAAGCATATGATAGGCACAAAGAACTAAGCACTCCAGATAGCCTAGACGAATATAGGAAGTGCAGGGACAAAGCAAAAAAAGGAAATTAGGAAATCAAAGAGAGGGCATGAGAAAAGATTAGCAAGTAAAGTTAAAGATAACCCATTAAAGATAACCCATTAAAGATAATCGGTGGTGAGCAAATTAGTAGAATCAATCCTAAGAGATAGGATTAACTGTCATGTGGAAAGGCATGGACTAGTCAGGGATGGTCAGCATAGATTTGTTAAAGGAAAGTCTTGCCCCACAAATTTGATTGAAATCTTTGAGGAAGTGACAAGAAGGGGTGATGAAGGAGGTGCAGTGGATGTTGTGTACATGGATTTTAACAAGGCATTTGACAAGGTCCCACATGGCAGATTGGTCAGGAAAGTAAAAGCCCATGGGATTCAGGGTAATGTGGCAAACTGGATAAAAGGTTGTCTTTGTAACAGGAAACAAAGGGTAATGGTTGATGGATCTCTTTGCGAATGGAAAGTTGTCTCAAGTGGTGTTCCACAGGGCTCGGTGTTGGGACCCTTGCTGTTTGTGTTATATATTAACAATTTGCACGTAAATGTGGGGGGCACGATTGGGAAATTTGCAGATGACACAAAGATTGGCCGAGTAGTGGATAGTGCAGAGGATAGCCATAATCTCCAAAACGATATAGATGGGTTGGTGGAGTGGGCAGTAAAGTGGCAGATGGATTTTAACATAGAGAAGTGTGAGGTCATACATTTAGGGAGGTCAAACAGTTATAGGGATTACACAATAAATGGGAATATACTAAGAGGGGTAGATGAAGTGAGAGATCTTGGTGTACAAGTACACAGGTCCCTGAAGGCTTCAGTTCAAGTAGACAAGGTTGTAAAGAAGGCATATGGAATGCTCTCCTTCAATGGCAGAGGTATAGATTATAAAAGTAAGGATATAATGTTGGAATTGTATAAAACACTGGTAAGGCCACAACTGGAGTATTGTGTGCAGTTCTGGTCACCACATGACAGGGAGGACGTAATAGCTCTGGAGAGAGTGCAGAGGAGGTTTACAAGAATGTTGCCAAGGTTAGAAAAGTGTAGCTACAAGGAGAGATTAGATAGGTTGGGGTTATTTTCCTTAGAACAAAGAAGGCTGAGAGGTGACTTGATTGAGGTGTACAAAATTATGAGGGGAATAGATAGAGTGGACAGGATAAAATAGTTTCCCTTGGTGGAGAATTCTAGAACCAAGGGACATAGATTCAAGATAAGTGGCAGAAGGTGTAGGGGGGGACATGAGGAAGAAGTTTTTTACACAGAGGGTAGTGGGTGTCTGGAATTCGCTGCCCAAGTTGGTGGTAGAGGCAGAAACTCTAAACTCTTTTAAAAAGTACCTGGATCTGCACCTTAAGTGCTGTAAGCTGCAGGGCTATGGGCCGGGTGCAGGAAGGTGGGATTAGAAAGGGCACCTGGGTGTCCTTGGGCTGGCATGGACAAGATGGGTCGAATGGCCTCCTTCTGTGCTGTAACTTTTCTCTGGTTCTATGTGGTCTCACTCATTCATTAGATGTGGGCGTCACTGGCCAGGTCAGCATTTATTGCCCCACCCTAATTCCCCTTATTCAGAGGGCAGTTAAGAGTCAACCACATTGTAGACCAGATTTCTTTGCCTAAAGGACTTCAGTGAACCAGATGGGTTTTTACAACAATCGACAATGGACTTTTAATTCCAGATTTTTATAGAATTCAAATTCCACCATCTGTCGTGGAGGTCCCAGAGTATTACCCTGGGTCTCTGGATTACTAGTGCAGCAACACTATCACTACGCCTCCCCTGGTCCTGTGTCCTGTGTTCTGTCTCCTCCTCAACTGGAGCATAACCCCCTTACTTTTATATTCAATTCCCCTCGCAATAAACAATGACATTCTATTAGCTTTCCCAATTACTTGCTGTACCTGCATACCTTGTGGGGGCTGAAAATGGGATAGTGAGAAGAAATAGGAGAGCACTTGTATCTACGAGAAGAACATCAATGGAATAGACCAACTACCCAAACATTCAGGAATACAACCTGAACAGAGAGCTGGTAGTCTCTGATCTACCGAGTTTGAGACGGAACATGGAGAAATTGAATCCTATACATCCTTCGAGAAAGCTGAGTTCAAAGTCAGGGAACTTGATGAAATGCTTATCTCTCTGAACCAGGGATAAAGGCTGAGGCTTCAGTGGGGTGATGTAAGAGACTTGGGTGTGTGGGGGAGGGAGAACGAAGATGGAGTATAAAGGGTTAATGTTAAATATGTAAATAGATAGTCTACTGCAGTGTAAGGTTCTGGCACATATAGAGTTAACTTGGGACTGAGAACAGTACCGCCCACACAGTGATGTAAGAGAACACATGGCCCACACCTCGGGTTCAGTCTAGTGTTGGACTGAGCTGTGTGTTCAAGCAAGCATGGAGGCAGCTCCTAGTTTGAACCCTTTACTGTATATAAGTTCATAGTTCTTGTAGTTAATAAATACATACAGTTAACCTACGTAAGACTGCAAAGGCTTCAGTAAGACCTCACGAACGGTATCCAACACCCTACAACATGGTGGCAGTGGATGAAAAAACCCAAAACCTTGCAAAAAAATGCAGAGAGAAACCAAAATTCTGCAAGACTGAAGAAAAATTCAAAGGCGCATTCTGGCCTGAAGAAAAGACACGTTGAAGAAAATCACGAAGGAAAGGCTCTACAGAAAGGCTTGGAAGCTGAATCCAGAGACTTAAAATTCCTCACTGCAGCAGAAGACTCCACAGTCCAGCTTCAATTCCCAGAGTGCAGAGTCAGCAGACCGAGCATAGGTGAGCAAGGCCTAAGAAACTTTTAAATAGCTCAACGGTCAGAAATCGCCATTTCAAACCTCCGTCGGAGAAACCAGATTCCCGAGTTGGCGCTTGAAGTCTGAGCTCGATCCGAGAAGAAAAAAATAATCACTGACTCCTAAAACATAAAACTGAAACAGAGAAGTCTGCAGCCAATCGATGCAAGCAGCCATTGTTTAAAATTTTTTCAAGGCTGAACGCGAGCACCATTGCAGCGGGAACCTGCCAAAACCGGCAAGCGCAGGTAAACCCTTTGTCTTCAAACCAATGGTAACGCCATCTTGAATTTCAGCAACTTCTTACATTTTTTTTAACCATGGGTCAGAAATCCCACTCTTCCAAATCAGTTTGGACTCATCTCACATCCAGATCAATTATATAAATGGTGACTTTGAAGAAAGAGACCCCTGAGATCCACGATTGCCTGAGGTCCGGACAGAAAGGACAGAAGCTAAACAAGCCCACACGCTGCTTTATTCGGTAGGCCCAATAGCAGATGACATTATTGCCAGACAAGGAATCAACGAATCACCTGCTAAATTAGAATAAGTACTAAAATCGTTCAATGCTTATTTTAGCCTTAGATGTAACAAAACTCTTGAAAGGGCTAAATCTAATAAGCATGTTCACCAGCCAGGAAAGCTGTTGACTTGTTCATTAACGATCTGTACAGGATGGCTGGAGGCTGCGAATACCGAGACCTAAAATCTTAAAGTATCAGGGATAGAACAGTTGTAGGATTGGCAGAGGCGACGCACTGTCAGGCATTTTGCAAGTGAAGGAAGATCCAACCATCGAGAAAACTACCCAGATTGTTAGACAGTCTACACTCCGTGCGCAGCACTGGCCCATTATAAGAGGAGAAAGTAAACCATGGAATAATGGAAACCCCACAGTTCAGTTAGTTAAACAGCACAGAAACAGGGGCACTCCAGGCCAAGGGAAGCAGTACCCTATCTGGCCAGCAGAGAGACCATGCCAGCGCTGTGGAGCAAAGCGCCCCCCACAGGCGAGATAACGTCCTGCAATTTCAGCCCAATGCTTTCAACGTAACAGGACTGGACACTCCAGCAGACTGTGCGAGGCCAAAACATCTGAGCGCACACCAGACCCGAAGGTGATTCATGAGGTGGAGGCAGCACAGCGAGAGGACACGCAGCCATGCTTCATGGGCGAGGTCAAAGATACTTTAAAACGGAAGCGGGAGCCAGTGTTAAGGTCCCGTCGGACAGGGAACCCTGGCTGCCGACCCCACGGCTGATGCCGCCCATGACATTCCTACCCGGAGCAGGAGGCATAAAGCTCCCAGTGAAAGGCAACCTGCAGGCGACACTGAGGTGCAAGGGTAAAAGGACCTGAGAGACCCCCGTTCGGGGTGCACTACCAAGCCGCAAAGCCGGAGTTGAACTTTAACCTCCCACAATAAAAATCGACGGGGGTCAGCCGACGAGGTTCCTGGCTCCCCCAAGCATAGAAGTGAGCTCCCAATGCCCCGTCCAGGACCGGGGCAACCGGAAAAACGCATGCGAGACCGCTCCAAGGGAGGACGCTGAACCCGTGCGCCGATTCACGCCGCGAACGATTCCCCGCCCACTCATGGAACGAGCGCAGCGGCCGCTGGACGAGATGACACAACGTGGGAGCCGCCTCCCCAGTCACGCAACCGGATCGCACGGCGTTTCGGGATGGTCCCAGGCCCCCCAGGCCGGAAGGGTCCGACCACGTTTGCCTCGCCCTGCCGCAGCCGGGCCCAGAGAAGTGCATCCCAACGGCCTTTCGCGGACGAAAGCCTGACTAACCTCTCAAAAGAGCGCGGCATTTGCAAAGCCGGACGCCAACAACGGCGTTTTGGCAACTCGCCACCCCCCCCATCCCACCGACGAGGAGTCCAGTCTCTGCCGGCCACACTCGTTGACACCGTCGGCAGCTTCTGCTTCAGCCGCCTTGCCATTTTGGAACCCCTTCGGCTCCAGAAATATTTGAACGTACGACAGCGGCCAACTTTGCATGGGGGGTGGGGGTGGGGGGGGTGGCCGACAAGGCGGGGGTCCGTTCCTCATGTATTGGCTCACAGCCCCAAAGCCGGAAGAGCACGACAGGGGACTCACCGGCCAGTCTTAAGAGCACCTGCAGGAAATACGGGGCCCGCGCTGAGTGAAGAAATGTGAGTCCTCCAAAACGTCAACTCAGCTCCCGGGCCTCATCGTCAGCAACAGAGGCATCACGGCGCACCCACAGGAAACAAAGGCACAGTTCGTGACCCCCATCCTCCATTCCAGACCACCAGCGGCTCTTGGGGATGGCGAATCGGCTGGCAAAAATTTTCTTTTTTGAACCGAGTTCGGCACAGGTCGCAGAATCTCTGAGGTGTCTGCTTAAGAAAGGCCAGACGTGGTTCGCCCAGAGGGCGGTGAGGGTCTGGAGTGCGCTGCCTGGCAGGGTGGCGGAGGCGGGTTGCCTCACATCCTTTAAAGAGGTACCCGGATGAGCACTTGGCACGTCATAACATTCAAGGCTGTGGGCCGAGTGCTGGTAAACGGGATGAGGCAGGTAGGTCAGGTGTTTCTCGCATGTCGGTGCAGACTCGATGGGCCGAAGGGCCTCTTCTGCACTGTGTGATTCTGTGATTCTGTGACGGTGCTGGGACTCACATCAAGAGCAAGCATCCACTGGCAGCAAGGCAATGCTGCTCTCCACTGACATTGATTGCCCGACGCACAGTAGCAGCAGTGTGTGTACCATCTACAAGACGCACTGCAGAATCTCACCAAGGCTCCTTAGACAGCACCTTCCAAACCCACGACCACTACCATCTAGAAGGACAAAGGCAGCAGACACATGGGAACACCACCACCTGGAAGTTCCCCTCCGAGCTACACACCATCCTGACTTGGAAATGTATTGCCGTTCCTTCACTGTCACTGGGTCAAAACCCTGGAACTCCTTTCCTAACAGCACTGTGGGTGTACCTACAGCACAGAGACTGCAGCAGTTTGAGAAGGCAGCTCACCACCATCTTCTTAAGGGCAATTAGGAGTGGGCAATAAATTCTGGCCTAGCCAGCAACGCGATGTCCTGTAAATGAATAAAAAAGAAATACAGAGGCACAAGGAAGAACTCTCCAGCTCTTCTTCGAAATACTATCACTGGGATCTCTTATGTTCACATTAGATTTGGTTTAATGTCTCATCTGGAAGAAGGTACCTCTGACTATGTTGAACCCTGCCAGTACTGTCCCTCCATCAGAGTGAGATTCTCTTGTACTGCCCCTCCAACAGTGCTGCGCTCCCTCAGTTCTGACCCTCCGACAGTGCAGCACTCTCTCAGTACTGACCCTCTGACAGTGCAGCACTCCCTCAGCACTGACCCTCCGACAGTGCATCACTCCCTCAGTACTGACCCTCCGACAGTGCAGCACTCCCTCAGCACTGACCCTCCGACAGTGCAGTACTCCCTCAGCACTGACCCACCGACAGTGCAGCACTCCCTCAGTGCTGACCCTCTGACAGTGCAGCTCTCCCTCAGTACTGACCCTCTGACAGTGCAGCACTCCCTCAGCACGGACCCTCTGACAGTGCAGCACTCCCTCAGTACTGACCCTCCGACAGTGCAGCACTCCCTCAGCACTGACCCTCTGACAGTGCAGCACTCCCTCAGCAGTGACCCCCCGACAGTGCAGCACTCCCTCAGTACTGACCCTCCGACAGTGCAGCACTCCCTCAGTACTGACCCTCTGACAGTGCAGCACTCCCACAGTACTGACCCTCTGACAGTGCAGCTCTCCCTCAGTACTGACCCTCTGACAGTGCAGCATTCCCTCAGTACTGACCCTCTGACAGTGCAGCTCTCCCTCAGTACTGACCCTCTGACAGTGCAGCACTCCCTCTGGTACTAAATATTTGGTGCTCAAAGTCTTTGGGTGAGAAGTGAAATCACAACCTTGTGAATCGGAGGCAAGAGAGTGACACCCACTTAGCAACAGTGAAGCAGTTGTCAATGGAAAGTTGTTGCTCTTCTTCTTTGTATAGCAAGATAACACGCAATGCAGTTTGGGCGATGAGGGGCAGTCAAAGTTCATCTGACCCCAGGGCACCGCATGAACCAGGATTGACTGCACAGAGCCTGTACCCTGGTCATTCTTTCAGTCACTCCGCTCCTACTTGTCCCAATATTCATCCAAATTTATTAAGCCGTAAAAGTTCCCTCTCAGGGTAATCTTTGGCAAGGCCAGCCCCTCCCCCAGTTGCTCCTTGCGGTGGGGAGCCTTCTTTACTGTTGGTGGTGGGTGTGATGTATCTGATGGGCTTGCTAGGCAGTTTCTGAGAACAGCTTAGAGTCAAATTGCATTGGTGAGGGCCTGGAGCCACATACAGGCCCAGATTGGGTCAGGGCTGGAATCACAGAATTTTAACGGCACACATGGAGGCCATTCGGCCCATTGTGTCTGCATCGGCTCTCCATATGAGCATTATGACCTAATGCCATTGCCCTGCCTTTTCCCCGTACCCCTGCACATTGTTTCTATCCAAATAATCATCTGACGCCCTCTTGAATGCCTCGATTGAACCTGCCTCACCCACACTTCCAGGCAGTGCATTCCAGACCCCAACCACTCGCTGTGTGAAGAAGTTTTTTCTCACGTCACATTTGCTTCTTTTGCAAATCACCTTAAATCTGTTCCCTCTCGTTCTTGATCCTTTTCCAAGCGGGAACAGCTTCTCCCCATCTACTCTGTCCAGCCCCCTCATGATTTTGAACATCTCTATCAAATCTCCTCTTAGCCTCCTTCTCTCCAAGGAGAACAGTCCCAACCTCTCCAATCTATCCTCATAGCTGAAGTTTCTCATCCCTGGAACCATTCTTGTAAACCTCTTCTGCAATATGTTCACATCCTTCCAATAATGTGGTGCCTAGAACTGTACACAATACTCCAGCTGAGGTCTAACGAGTGCCTTATATAAATTCAGCATAACCTCCCTGCTCTTGTACTCTATGCCTCCATTAATAAAGCCCAGGATACTATGTGCTTTATTAACTGCTCTCTCCACTTGTCCTGCCACCTTCAATGATCTATGCACATATACACCCAGGTCTTTCCGCTCCTGTACCCTCTTCAAAATTTCACCCCTTATTTTATATTGTCTGTCCATGTTCTTCCTACCAAAATGCATCACCTCACACCTCTCCACATTGAACTTCATCTGCCATCTATCTTCCCACTCCATCAACTTGTCTATGTCCTTTTGAAGTTATACACTGTCCTCCGCGCAGTTTACAACACTCCCAAGTTTTGTATCATCCACAAACTTTGAAATTGTCCCCTGCACACCAAGATCTAGATCATGAATCTATATGAGGAAAAGCAAGGGTCCCAATACCGACCCCAGGGGAACTCCACTACAAACCTTCCTCCAGCCCGAAAAATATTCATTGACCATTACTCTCTGCTCCCTATTTTTCAGCCAATTTTGCATCTGCGTTGCTACTGTCCCTTTTATTCCATGAGCAATAACTTTTCTCACAAGTCTGCTGTGGCTAGACTGGGTAAGGACTTCCATCGCAATACAGGCCCCGTAGGCTAGCACACGTTCCCATCCCCAAAAAGGACACCCATGAACCAGCCGGGCTTTCACTCCGGTCCGACACCTGCTGATCTTCAGATTTGGTTTTACCTTGTGTTGAAATCCTGTTCAGTGCCACCTTGGGGGTGCTTTGATGACCGTGCACAAATGCAACTTGTTGGAAACTAACTGCAGTGAGAGTAGAGAATCAGGGACAAAAACAAAAATACCTGGAAAAACTCAGCAGGTCTGACAGCATCTGCGGAGAGGAATACAGCTGACGTTTTGAGTCCGTATGACTCTTCATCAGAACTAAGGAAACAGAGAAGTGAGGTGAAATATAAGCTGGTTGAGGGGGGTAGGACAGGTAGAGCTGGATAGGGGGCCAGTGATAGATGGAGACAAAGAAGAGATTGCCAAAGATGTCATAGACAAAAGGTCAAAGGGGTGTTGACGGTGGTGATATTATCTAAGGAATGTGCTAATGGTGACATTAAGGATAGAAAGCAGGACAAGCTAGTGGCAGATGGCCCTAGTGGGGGTGGGGTGGGGGGGAAGGGATCGAAATGGGCTACAAGGTGGAGATAAAACAATAGATCAATTGATCGAAATAAATTTAAAAATAGGTGGGAAAAGAAAAATATATATTTTTTTTAATTATAAATTATTGGAAAAAAGGGGGATCAGAAAGGAGGTGGGGATGAATCAGGTTGTTCTCATCATAGCCAGTCAGGTGAAAGGGAGATTTACCAGATTGATCCAAGGGGTGAGGGGCTTCAGTTAATACGGAGAGACTGGAGAAGGTTGGGTTGCTCTCGTTAGAGCAGAGAAGGTTCAGGAGGTTTTAGTAGAAGTGTTCGGGTAATGCTGGGCACCGCATTGTTGGATGCTTGTGAAGGCATTAGAGGGGGTGCCGAAAATATTTACAAGAATGGTTCCAGGGATGAGGGGCTAAAGAATTCGGGGACTGTTCTCCTTAGAGGCGAGAACGTTGAGAGGAGGGCTTATGGGGATATTCAAAATCATGAGGGGTCGGGGATAGAGAAGATAAGGAGCAACCATTTCCGTTGGTGCCAGGGTCGGGAATCAGAGGACACGGATTTGAGGTGATTGGCAAACGATCCAGAGGCAACATGAGGAAAGCTTTCTTCGCGCAGTGAGCGGCCAGGATTTGGAATGCAGTGCCTGAGAGTGTGCCGGAGGCAGGGTCGATCATGTCTTTCAGAAGGGTTTAGGTAACTGACTGAAGAGAAAGAAAATTTGCTGGGCTGTGGGGGAAAGGTGGGGGAGTATGTGGACTAGGGTGAGTATCCTTCAGTTCCACCGTTTTGTTCTTGCCCAGGCCCAGATTAGGTCAGGACTGGAATCACTTTCAAACATAGGCTGGGTAAGGACTTGCATCACAATGCGGGCTAGCGCACTTTTCCATCCCCATAGAGGACACCCATGAACCTGCCAGGCTTTTACAACGGTCCGACAGCTGCTAATTTTCAGATTTGGTTTTACCTTGTGTGAAATCCTGTTCGGTGCCACCTTGCATTGTGACGGAAGCCCTTTACCCAGTCTCCGTTTGAAAGTGATTCCCGTCCTGACCTGATCTGGGCCTGGGCAAGAACAAAGCGGTGGAACTGGAGGATGCTCAACTCGCCCACGTACTTCGTTCTGGCCTTCTGGTGATAAATCACAGTCAAGCTGCCTGGTTTAAGTTTCAGACAAGGCTTGGCAGTTAACTGCCAGTCACTATCAACTGGTGGATTCTCCATGGCAATGCCTGTACCCATCAGAGTCCACTTGCCAACCAATCGACACTCTCCGCTCTTACAGTATAAATTGTTGTTCCCTTTACATTTGGTATTCTTGCGCATTGTCCTGATGAGTGCAAGATGAAAAGCTTCGATGAAAAATGTCTTTTTTTTCAGCAATAGGTCAGTCCGCCACACCAATATACGGGGAACATACGCCACACACGGAGGACAGGAGGTTGAAGCAGTACCTTTGTACCTGTGGAAATGAGGTCACTGCTAGAAAAACGTAATCCAACCTGCCCCTGATCAGCGAGCTGAGGAGAGAATGAAATCGGAGAACCTGCCCCGGGAGATTGTTTACCAGGTGGCTTCGTGAGAAGAATTGAAACCAAACACGAAACTTGGCTCATATGTTCTTTCTTTATTGACCGCTTGGCCTGTCGCAGCTTTGCCTCTCTCTTTCACTCTCTCTCTCTCTCTCGATCCGTCTCTCCCTTTCACTCTCTCTGTCTCAGTTCCCCTTTCTCTCTCAGTCTCCCGCTGTCATTGTTTCTCTCTCTCTCTCTCCCTCTGTCTATCTGCCTCTCAGTTTCTGTCTCTGCCTCTGATGGATCAGGGCTGCGCAGCAGTTTCCTCGAAGGCTGTCACTCCACCACAAAATGGCGTCCAACGCAACCTTGTGGTTTTTATTAGTGTATGTCAGTTAAAATGGTGCAGCAAACTCCCACAGACAGCAATGTGACAAATGACCAGATAACATGTTATTTTTTTCCAGAGGTGTTTGGCTGAGGAACAACCATTGGTAAGAGCACAGAGGAGGAGAACATTCCTGTCCACTTCAAAACAGGGTAGTGGGTCTTTTCACGTTCCCCTGAGATGGCATAACGTGCCTTGAGGGGAACGACGCCTCCGTGTGTGCCGTGCTCCCTCTGCTACACTGAGGCATCATTCTGAGCCTTACAAATACCTTCGGGAGGGAGCTGGGCCGCTTCCTGGCTGGGCTACGGTCCAGAGGGTCAAATCTGCTTCGGGACAGGACTTGGTCCCCGTGAACTCCCGACCTTGCTTTTGATTGCCCGAGCATGTCCCGGAGGAAAGCCGGGATTTTTAGGATGACGGGGGGGGTTTTCCCTTCCCGCCAACCCAAAGAGTTGGCGGAGGACACGTCCCCGCCAGTCACTGCCTGCCCCGCGGCCATTCCGTGCGCCAGCAAGCATTAGTGGGCTGGAGACGGGACTTCCACCCCTCAGTCCTCGGTCTCACCTCAGAGGGCTGCCGGCCAATCAGACTGGCCAGCAAGGTTGGCGGGCAGCTCTCTCTTACTCGCAGCGATGTCAGACGGAGGCTGGAGGCCTGCTGATGGAGGCACCCGCCCCCCCACCGCCCACCCCACAACCCCCACCCCGGCTCCCCCTCCTCACCTTCCCGCCCGAGGTCTGAACAGGGTTCATTTTCGGGCCTACCCCTGAACTCCTTCCGCCAGCCTCTGGGCGGGAAACAGCCCTTAAGCGGTCAATAATTGGCCACTCCAGGACCTCATCTGGGGAAAGGGCTGGAGAGGTGGGCGGCAGCCAATGGGAAGGCCCTCCAAAAAGCTTTAAGGTCGCTCTGCACCACCTACCCCCGCCTACAAACCCACCGGGTGGTGGGGGGGACGTAAAGTTAGGCCGAAGTTTCTAGGGTACCGGTGCTCCTCATGGACCCAGGGTTCTTCTTTCTGTGTCTTAGCCCCTTCAAAGAGAATACAAGGCTTCATGGGCAGAGAGGAAGAGGTGTTTAGTCTCAGTGCTCCAGCCATCAGGTGCTGTGGCATAGTGGTTACGTTACTGGGTCTAGACTAGTAAGCTGGTGATGAGCATTAAATTCCCACTACAGCGGCTTTTGAACTTAAATTCAATGACATAAATAAGTCCTAGGATGTGGGTGTCACTGGCAAGGCCAGCACTTATTTCCCATCCCTAATTGCCCCCTGAGAAGGTGGTGGTGAGCCGCCCCCTTGAACCGCTGCAGTCCCTGTGGTGTAGGTCCACCCACTGTGCTGTTAGGGAGGGAGTTCCAGGATTTTGACACAGCGACAGTGAAGGAACGGCGATGCATTTCCAAATCAGGATGGTGAGTGACTTGGAGGGGAACTTGCAGGTGATGGTGTTCCCATGTGTCTGCTGCCCTTGTCCTTCTAGGTTTTTTTTTGTAAAAATATACTTTATTCATAAAATATCTTCAATCACATTCCAAACCATTTCAAAAACAACATTACAAGGGTACAATCCAGGTTAAACTTTTACAAAATGTATCACCAGGTGCATCAGTACAAACAATATTACAATCATTTACAGCCTTTCATTTTGATCTGTACAGCCCGAGGGGCTCTAAACAGTTCCCAGTCTCTCGGTGCGCTGTGGTAGAAAGGTCTTAGACAGCGACCCTTCCCCATTGCGCCTTTGCGGCAGCTGCCCCAAGCTTTAGTGCGTCCCTCAGCACGTAGTCCTGGACTTTGGATTGTGCCAGTCCGCAACAATCAGTCGGGGACAACTCTTTGTGCTGGAAGACCAACAAGTTTCGGGCAGACCAAAGCGCCTCTTTCACCGAGTTGATGATCCTCCAGCTGCAGTTGATGTTTGTCTCGGTGTGTGTCCCTGGGAACAGCCCGTAGAGCACAGAGTCCTGTGTCACAGAACTGCTCGGGATGAACCTCGACAGCAACCACTGCATCTCTCTCCAGACTTTCTTTGCAAAGGCACAATCCACAAGGAGGTGAACAACGGTCTCTTCCCCACCACAGCCACCTCGAGGGCAACGTGCAGAGGGGGTGAGACTCCTGGCGTGTAGGAAGGATCTGACGGGGAGGGCCTTTCTCACCACCAGCCAAGCTACGTCTTGGTGCTTGTTGGAAAGTTCTGGCGATGAGGCATTCTGCCAAATGACTTTGACAGTCTGCTCGGGGAACCATCCCACAGGGTCCACCCTCTCCTTTTCCCTCAGGGCCTCTAGGACGTTACATGCTGACCACTGCCTGATGGACTTGTGGTCAAAGGTGTTTTTCTGCATAAATTTTTCCACCAGGGACAGGTGGTACGGCACGGTCCAACTACTTGGAGCGTTCCGCGGCAGCGTGGCCAGACCCATCCTTCGCAACACCGGGGACAGGTAGAACCTCAGCACGTAGTGACACTTGGTGTTTGCGTACTGAGGGTCTACGCACCGCTTGATGCAGCCACACACAAAGGTGGCCATCAGTATGAGGGCGATGTTGGGCACGTTTTTTCCCCCTTTATCTAGAGGCTTGTACATCGCGTCCCTGCAGACACGATCCATTTTCGACCTCCAGATAAAGCAGAAGATGGCTCGAGTGATCGCCATCGCGCAGGAGTGTGGAATGGGCCAGACCTGCGCCACGTACAGCAACAGCGAGAGTACCTCACACCTGATGACCAGGTTCTTACCCGCAATGGAGAGGGAGCGTCGCTCCCACATGCCCAGTTTCCTTTTCACCATAGCCACTCGCTCCTTCCAGTTTCTAACGCATGCCCCGGTCCCTCCGAACCATATCCCCAGCACCTTCAGGCCGTCAGCCCTGACAGTGAAGGGGACAAAGGATCGGTCAGCCCAGTTCCCAAAGAACATGGCCTCGCTCTTCCCACGATTTACCTTGGCTCCCGAGGCCAGTTCGAACTGGTCGCAGACGTGCATCAGTCTGCGCACCGACAGCGGATCCGAGCAGAAAACGGCGACGTCGTCCATGTACAGGGAGGCTTTTACCTGAGTGCCTCCACTGCCTGGGATCGTCACTCCTCTTATGCCCGGATCCTTCCTGATGGACTCGGCAAAGGGTTCTATGCAGCACACGAAAAGGACAGGCGAGAGAGGACAGCCCTGCCTGACTCCAGATTTAATCGGAAAGCTATCTGTTTCCCACCCATTGATTGAGACTGCGCTACTGATGTTAGTGTAGAGCAGTTGGATCCAATTTCGAATTCCCTCCCCAAAGCCCATTTTGGAGAGCACATCCCCCATGTAGGTGTGCGATATTCTGTCAAAGGCCTTCTCCTGATCCAAGCTGATGAGGCAGGTATCCACACCCCTGTCCTGTACATAGGCAATCGTATCCCTGAGCAGCGCCAGGCTGTCAGAGATCTTCCTGCCTGGCACAGAGCAGGTCTGGTCAGGGTGAATCACCAATTCCAGAGCGGATTTGACCCGGTTGGCGATGACCTTGGACAGAATCTTATAGTCCACATTCAACAGTGAAATGGGTCGCCAATTTCTAATTTCCTCCCTTTCCCCCTTGTGCTTGTAGATGAGGGTGATGATGCCTTTCCTCATGGATTCTGACATGCTGCCGGCCAGGAGCATACTCTCGTACACTTCTAGCAGGTCTGGGCCGATCAAGTCCCACAGAGCCGAATACAACTCCGCCGGCAGGCCGTCGCTTCCGGGGGTTTTACTCTTCTCGAAGGACTCGAGGGCCTTAGTCAGTTCGTCAGGAGTTAGCGGTTTGTCTAGGCTCTCCCGCGTACTGTGGTCTAAGACCTCCGTGATAGAGGACAGGAAGGACTGGGAGGCCGTGCTGTCCGTGGGCTTCACGTCATACAGTCCGGCATAAAAGGATTTGCTGATCCTCAGAATGTCGGACCGTGATGACTTTACTGAGCCGTCTTCTTCCTTCAGGCTGCTGATCACAGAGCGCTCTCTGTGTACCTTTTGGAAGAAGAAACGTGAGCACGTCTCATCCTGCTCCACGGAGCGGACTCTGGAACGGAAGATGATCTTGGAGGCCTCCGAGGCAAAGTGCGAGGCTTGCTGGCCCTTCACCTCTTGGAGCTCCTCCTTGACATCGACCCCCATCGACTGCAGCCGGAGCAGATTCTGCATCTTTTCCTGGAGTCGGGACATTTCCCTCTGTTCCTTTCTAGCTTTCTGGGTGCCTTTGCGGATGAAAAACCTCTTGATGCTTCCCTTGATCACTTCCCACCAGTGTGTCAGGGACTCAAAGAGGGGTTTCACGGTTCTCCAACCTTTGTAATCCCTCTTGAGCTCCTCAATGTTCTCTGGGGTCAGCAGTTGCACATTTAGCTTCCATGCCCCCCTGCCCACCCTCAGGTCTTCCTCCAAGTGGCAATCCGCCAGTAGGAGGCAGTGGTCAGAGAAGAACACCGGCTTGACCTCGGTGGATCTGACTGTGAATGCACGGGACACAAACAGGAAGTCTATCCTGGAACGAATGGACCCGTCTGGCCGCGACCAGGTGTATCTACGCTGCGCTCCGTCTGCAGGGTTGCTGAAGACGTCGTGCAGCTTGGCATCCTTAACTGTTTCCATCAGGGATCTGGACGTAGCGTCCAATCTGCTTCCGGCCCTGCCGGATCGTCCAGCCGCATCGATGATGCAGTTGAAGTCCCCGCCCAGAATGACCGGCCTGGAGGTCGCCAGCAGCAGTGGGAGCTGCTGAAAAACCTCCAGCCGCTCAGCCCCTTGTGCCGGGCCATACACGTTAATTAATCGGAGTGGAGCGTTCTTGTACATTACGTCTGCTACCAGGAGTCGCCCGCCCACCACCTCCTTGACCTCGGAGACGGTGAAGTTGCCTCCCCGCAGCAGAATACCCAGGCCGGAGGAACGAGAGTCGTTTCCGCCCGACCAGATCGATGGCCCGTGGGACCACCATCGTGACCATTGCCTGTAGGAGCTGAGGTGCGGTATCGCACACTCCTGCAGAAACAACAGGTCAGCTTTGACCTTGGCTAGGTAGTCCAAGGTCGCAACACATCGCGTAGTAGATTTAATGCTACGCACATTTATGGATACAATCTTTAAACCCATTTTAAAGCATTTATTCTCCTACCAAACCCACTGTCTCTGAGAGTCCCAGACCTTTAGTCTGCTCCTTCATACCCGTAGTGAGCTCAAATTCCTTCACTTTGGATGGGCTGAGGTAGATCTCCTTGGCCATGTTCTGCTCCAGTGGCATCTGGAGGTTCCCGTAGAGAGCGGGTTTGGAGATGACCTTTGCTGGAGAAGCTTCTCCAAAACTCACCCCCTCTGGGGTGTTGCTGTTCCCGGCTTCCTGGAGCTGGGGTGCGATGATTGCCTCACTGCTCCCAGATTCCAGGGGCTGTGGTGCACTGGCCTCCTCAGGTTGCAGGCAAAGTTGGGGTGCGCTGGTCTCCTTGTTGTCTCCAATTTTCTGGAGCTCGGGTGTCTCGTCCTCCAACGCCCTGGAGCTTTGCCGCCTCTTCTGTCGGTGCCGCTCTGGCACTTCATCATCCGAAGAGCTGCTGCCCTTGTCATCCGTGTCGGATGGGAGACGCCTCTTGCCGCTTCTCTGGGAAACGCCTTTGCTTCTTCTTCGCTCCCTCTTACTTTTCTTGTTCTTCACCGTCCGCCACTCCCCCTGCTGCTTTTCCACTGCTGCCTCCTCCTCCATTGATTCGCTGTCCTGAGGACTGGGAGGTTCAGAGGGTAGTGCTGCTGATTGGCTCTCTGTTGCCTCAATCTCTTTCTCCACCTTGTCTCTCTCTGTGTCCTCCTTTGTCCCGTTGAGCTCCCTGGGGGCCTTGGTGGTTGGAGTGACACGAAACCTTTCTTCTGCTTCCCCCTGGTCGGCTTTGGCTGCCTGTGCGTAAGTACGGCAGCGTTTGGGGCAGGTCCTGTAGAGGTGACTTGCCTCGCCACACAGGTTGCAGCACTTGGCCTGTTTGCAGTCTTTTGTCTGGTGCCCTTCCTGTTTGCAGATCTTGCAGAGGGAGGCGCTGCAGTTGGCCGCCACATGACCAGCCTTGCCGCATGAGCGACAATGCTTGGGTTGCCCAGCATAGACCAGGTAGCCCCGGTTTCCCCCGATGGCGAAACTGGAGGGAGGGTGGAAAATGGCTCCCTTACCATCGGTCTTTAGCGTGACCTTAAACAGGCGTTTGCCTGTCCAGATCCCCAAGTCGTCTCGAATCTCGGTGCCGCTCCCCACCCTTGTCCTTCTAGGTGTTAGAGTCCACAGGTTTGAAAAATGCTGTCAAATGAGCCTTGGTGAGTTGCTGCAGTGCACCTTGTAGACGGTACACACACTGCTGCCACTCTGTGTCTGGAGGGAGTGAGCGTGGGAGGGGTGCCGATCAAGCGGGCTGCTATGTCCTGAGTGGTGTCAAGTTTCTTGAGTGTTGTGGGAGCTGCACTCATCCAGGCAAGCGGGGAGTATTCCATCACACTCCTGACTTCTGTCTTGTAGATTTGGTGGAAACAGGAAGTGAGTTACTCGTCACAGAATTCCCAGCCTCTGACCTGATTCAGTGGACATCCTTGGAGGAGTCTTTATGCTTCAATGACCCTTCAAAGCCAGCCTTCTGGGCTGAATATTGAATTCAACAAATTTAGATCTTAAACTCCCCCTCCCCCCATCCCCACCCCGTTTCTTTTCCCCCCCCACCCGCCTTTTTTTTTTTAATAATTTATATAGATTCTTCTTTCCCCACCTATTTCCATTATTTTTAAATCTAAAACTAAAACCTTTAGTCTTTCCACCCCACCCCCACTAGAGCTGTACTTTGAATATCCTGTTTTCCATTCTTAATTAGCACTTTTCTCAGACAAAGACCACCACCTTCAACACCTCTTTGACCCTTTTGTCTCTGACATCTTTTGATTATCTGCTCACACCACACCCTCAATGTGTCTCTTCCCCCCCACCCACCTTAAACCAATTTATATTTCTCCCTTGTTGAAACTATGCTTCAGTTCTGCCGAAGAGCCATGAGGGCTCAAAACGTTGACTGATTTCTTCTCCGCCGATGCTGCCAGACTTGCTGAGTTTTTCCAGGTAATTCTGTTTTTATTTTGTTTTGGATTTCCAGCATCCGCAGTAGCTTTTAGCTTTTTGTTTTTATCTTTGGAGATAAGAGTCTGACAAGTTTTGAACAAACAGAGAAAGGTGCCAAAATAAAAATACCTGGAAAAACTCAGCAGGTCTGACAGCATCTGCGGAGAGGAACACAGTTAACGTTTCGAGTCCGTGCGGACTCGAAACGTTAACTGTGTTCCTCTCTGCAGATGCTGTCAGACCTGCTGAGTTTTTCCAGGTATTTTTATTTTTGATTTGGATTTCCAGCATCTGCCGTTTTTTGCTTTTATCTTAGAGAAAGGTGCCATGTTGCCTGTCCATAGCTCCACTTTGAAAAAGGCTTTGAAACTCAAATTGAAGGTTTGAAAACAGAAATGTACCTGTCAACTTTAAAATCTGCAATAGCACAATTACACATTCATGACATACCTCCTGCCTTACTGGGAAAATAATGGAATTGTACATTTCCATTTTTATTTTACAGAACTACATTGAGGAAACAAAAGATAAAGAAATACACACGTTTTTCCACATAGACAAATAGCTGATACAAAATGACCTCCCTCTTACGTTTTCCAGTTCGATTTTATCTTGGAGCCTCTCTGGGTTCTCCATCTGCAGCCCTTTCATCGTTGATTCTCCAGAGCATGTGCCAGACACATCTAAGGCTAAATCAATTGTTGCTTCTTCACCTGGATGTGTTTCTTGTTCACTTTCCACAGTTAAACCTCTTAAATTCTCCCTTTAAGTTAACAAGTTAGCGATGGCCTCTTTCTGTGCCAAGAACTTGTCCCTTCTTTGATCAGAGTCTCCTGTTTGCTGATAGAGGAATGCCCATTAAGATGCTTTTTATGTTCTCGCAATGATGTCTGATGTTCAGGTACAGAAGTAGAGGACAGGTGGAGAGAGCTGTTTCTAAAGCATACAGTATTGTAGGCTTCATTAATAGGGGCATGGAGTACAAGAGCAGGGAGGTTATGATGAACTTATATAAGACACTGGTGAGGACTCAGCTGGGGTATTGTGTACAGTTCTGGGCGCCACACTATAGGAAGGATGTGAACGCACTGGAGAGAGTGCAGAAGAGGTTTACAAGAATGGTTCCAGTTGCGAGGAAAGATTGGAGAAGTTGGGACTGTTTTCCTTGGAGAGGAGAAGGCTAAGAGGAGACTTGATAAGAAGTTTTCAAAAGCATGAGGGGCCTGGACAGAATAGATAGGGTGGAAACTGTTCCAGCTCGCAAACGGATCGAGACCCAGGGGGCACAGTTTTGAAGTGTTTGGCAAAAGGAGCAAATGCGAGGTGAGAAAAAACTCTTTCACACAGGGGGGTAGGGAGGGTTTGCAAATGCACTGCACGGAGGTGCGGTGGAGGTGGGTTCAATTGAGGCATTCAAGAGGGAATCGGGTGATTATTTAAATAGAACCAACGTGCAGGGTTACGGGGAAATGGCAGGAGATTGGCACTAAGTTAAAATGCCCAGAGAGCCTGTGCAGACACGATGGGCCGAATGGCCTCCTTCTGCACCCTAACAATCCTGTGATTCTGCGACTCTCGTTTGGTTTGTTCCTTGAACGTTTTGAAATCTCTCCGTCCTTTTTTTCCCCTGATTTCTGCCTCAATTCAATTCCTTTTGAGAAACACCAAAAAAAACGTCTAGGCTTTGAGCCTTCGCTTTTCTTCCTGGCACTTTAAGGCTGCCCCTCGACTCTCCAATCAGTTTGCCCCGATCGTGTTTTGGAGCTGAGCCCAGTTGGCCCCTCATGACAAAGCAAAGCGCTTGCAAGACGCTTGGGCGCCTGAAATGAAAACAAGACAACGCTGGAGAATCGTGGTGAGAAAAGCAAGAGTTGACGTCTCGAGTCCGTATGACTCTTCTTCAAAGCTGAACAGCTCTGGAGAAGAGTCACACGGACTCGAAACATTGACCGTGCGAAACTCTGTGTCCGATGTCTGGACTCTTGAGATTCCACACTGACAGAGATGCGGTCAGGGGTCCATTGCAATATTTCAGTGTTACCTTTCCGCTAAGCCTTTCGGGTCATTCCGAGGTTTTAATCCCTCCTTTTGATTTGTGAATTGTGCGGATTCTTTTCCCTGCCCCCTTTTATCTCATTTGGCTTGGCTTCGGCCCTTTTAACATTCCAGGGGACTTCCCTCAGGCTCTTCAGCTAAGTGGGGCATCTCCCTCACTGCCTCTTGGGCTCGCTTGTGAACTTCCTCGGTCCCTGATTAATGCCGTAGGCTTTTGCTGGGTTGCACCAATCACCCAGGCCACCCACTCCTGTCGAGCTTAACGTACTCTTTTCAGCTGTCTGCAGTGTTCCAGATCCCCTTGGTGCTGAAACCACCCTGTTTGCTCAGCCTCTCCGGACTGTTTTTTGAGATTCGCGGGGCAACAACCTTCCAGCCCGTGAGGTCATTTCAGAGCGAAAGGTTGAGCCCCCCACCCCCCACAGGGGCAAGCTTGAGATTGCACCACAACAAAAACAGAATTACCTGGAAAAACTCAGCAGGTCTGGCAGCATCGGTGGAGAAGAAAAGAGTCGACATTTCGAGTCCTCACGACCCTTCAACAGAACTGAGTATAGTTAGGAGAGGGGTGAAATATAAGCTGGTTTAAGGTGGGCGGGGGGAGAGAGAAGTTGAGGGGGGGTTGTGGGGGTGGTTGTAGGGACAAGCAAGCAGTGATAGGAGCAGACAATCAAAAGATGTCACAGACAAAAGGATCAAAGAGGTGTTGAAGGTGGTGATATTATCTAAGAAAATGTGCTAATTAAGAATGGATGGCAGGACACTCAAGGTACAGCTCTAGTGGGGGTGGGGTGGAAAGACTGACAAGGTATTAGTTGTAGATTTA
This sequence comes from Cetorhinus maximus, assembly GCF_964194155.1. Classification (NCBI taxonomy): domain Eukaryota; kingdom Metazoa; phylum Chordata; class Chondrichthyes; order Lamniformes; family Cetorhinidae; genus Cetorhinus; species Cetorhinus maximus. Next base: position 625,387 of record NC_135913.1, on the reverse strand, counting down.
AAAATAATGGGAATAGGTGGGAAAAGAAAAATCTATATAAATTATTGAAAAAAACAAAAGGGAGGGGGAAGAAACGGAAAGGGGGTGGGGATGGGGGGAGGGAGTTTAAGATCTAAAGTTGTTGAATTCAATATTCAGCCCGGAAGGCTGTAAAGTGCCTAGTCGGAAGATGAGGTGCCGTTCCTCCAGTTTGCGTTGGGCTTCACTGGAACAATGCAGCAAGCCAAGGACAGACATGTGGGCAAGAGAGCAGGGTGGAGTGTTAAAATGGCAAGCGACAGGGAGGTTTGGGTCTTTCTTGCGGACAGACCGCAGGTGATTGCACCCAACCTCTCCAACCCGATGAAGAAGTCCGCTCTTCAGGTGACTTTTCACCCATGGTACCTTGACCCCCTTCTCCAGTTAGTCCTTTGACCATCACTCTGGATTTTGTCCTGCTTCCACAGGGGAAATCCTCAGTTCCCCTCTGCTCGCAGTGTCTGTAAACAGCCAGTATCCCGGAGAATGTTCATCTCCTTTCCCAGTTCTTTGGAACCATGAGAGGCCATTCCCCCTCTGCACATGTAATCCTGATAGGTTTCTGTGCCTTCCTTCGCATTTGCACAAGGGGTTTTTTTTTCAGGACTTTTTATTGGAATTTCTGATGATATGCCTCTGCCACGAGCTCATGAGCACTCAGGGTTGCATCCTTAGTCTGTTTGCAACCAACAAAGTGGAGAAGGTCTCCTGGGCTTTTCCTGTTAACTGACACTGCATTATCAGGGTCCACACTTCCCGGGTAAGTGTAGCTGATCTGCTATGTTTTGGAAAGCCATGTAAGAAGCATTCCACATCTCCCTCTTTGAATTTGGGAACTAATGCGCAGAATTTTAGGGCTTTGAGGCCTGTTTCGGGGTTACGAGGATCTGGGCTGTCATCAGGCAGTCTGGGACTTCTCTAGAAGCTTCAAGCTGCCGTAGGTTGCTATCTCTCTTCCATTCTTCTCTCTCCCCTCCTCTCTGTCAGGCTCTGCCCCTTCCCTTCCTTTCTGAGGCTTGTCGCTCTTCCCTTCATTTCTGGGCATCAAACTCCAGTTTTGCCGGCTCTATTCCACCTAAGTAACCCACGCTCCGGTTCCCATTCAGCTCCTGCTACCCGTTCCGATCCTGGGGCCGAATTTAAAATGTTCAGCCAGCATTTTCCGGAATCTCTGTCTTTGTCTCACTTGGTTGAGACCTTTAAGACCCTTGAGGGGTCTTGACAGGGTGGATGTGGAGAGGACATTTCCTCTTGTGTGGGAGAATGGAGAACTCGGGGTCACTGTTTACAAAAATCAGGGGTCGCCCATTTAGGACACAGATGAGGAGAATTTTTTTCAGTCAGTGGGTGGTGAGTCTTTGGAATTCTCTTCCTCAAAAGGCGGTGGAAGCAGAGTCTTTGAATATTCTTAAGGCAGAGCTAGGTAGATTCTTGATGAACAAGGGGGTGAAAGGTTATCGGGGGGTGGGGTAGACAGGAATGTGAGGTTGACATTACAATCAGACCAGCCATGATCTTATTTAAGGGCGGAGCAGGCTTGAAGGGCCGAGTGGCCTTGCTCCTGCTCCTAATTCGTAGGTTTGTCTCTGGGGATCTTAAGTCCTACCTGCTTAGCAATGGCTTTTAGTCACTCCATGTCTACTCAAACCTCCTGATCAATAAAATCTTGTGCGTCAAAAGTTGCCATTGTACTTTATTGTTGGTACTCTTTTTCATGTAAAACAGGGCTTGCTGCTGTAGATTCTTGTTTGGTTTCAAACAATTTGGACTCTGTTGATGTACAGAAGTGGAAGGGAAAGTAACGGTGAGCCCTTTCTGCTTCCAATTCCTTTGCAATTCAAGATTTGGCTCCTTTCACAATGGATTAAATCCCAGCGTTTCCTCAAAGTGGCCTGTGAGCTGAGAATGTGTGTGTGTGTGTGTCTCCATGTCGCCCCCTTTAAATTTCTGAATGGTTCAATTTTAAAAATAACCTAACAGATAAGCTTTAGTCTTGGACAAGATAAAGGTTAGTTTTTTTTTACGCATTCGTGGGATGTGAGCGTCGCTGGCTGGGCCAGCATTTGTTGCCCATCCCTAATTGCCCCTTGAGAAGGTGGTGGTGAGCTGCCTTCTTGAACCGTTGCAGTCCATGTGATGTAGGTAGACCCACAGTGCTGTTAGGGAGGGAGTTCCAGGAGTTTGACCCAGCGACAGTGAAGGAATGGCCGATAGAGTTCCAAGTCAGGATGGTGAGTGGCTTGGAGGGAAACTTCCAGTGGTGGTGTTCCCATCTATCTGCTGCCCTTGTCCTTCTAGTTGGTAGAGGTTACGGGTTTGGAAGGTGCTGTCAAGTGCTGGTGAGTTGCTGCAGTGCACCTTGTAGATGGCACACACTGCTGCCACTGTGCGTCGGTGGTGGAGGGAGTGAATGTTTGCAGAAGTAGTGCCAATCAAGTGGGCTGTTTTGTCCTGGATGGTGTCCAGCTTCTTGAGTGTTGTTGGACCTGCACTCATCCAGGCAAGTGGGGAGTATTCCATCACAATCCTGACCTGTGCCTTGTAGATGATGGACAGGCTTTGGGGAGTCAGGAGTTGAGTTATTCACTGCAGAATTCCCAGCCTCTAACCTGTTCTTGTAGCCACAGTATTTATATGGCTAGTCCAGTTCAGTTTCTGGTCAATGGTTGTCCCCCAGGATGTTGATAGTGGGGGATTCAGTGATGGTAATGCCATTGAATGTCAAGGGGTGATGTTTAGAATCTATCTTGTTGGAGATGGCCATTGCCTGGCACTTGTGTGGCATGAATGTTACTTGCCACTTGTCAGCCCAAGCCTGGATATTGTACAGGTCTTGCTGGATTTGGACATGGTCTGCTTCAGTATCTGAGGAGCCGTGAATAGTGCAATCATCACTGTGCAATCATCAGTGAACATCCCCACTTCTGACCTTATGATGGAAGGAAGGTCATTGATGAAGCAGCTGGAGATGGTTGGGCCGAGGACACAACCCTGAGGAACTCCTGCAGTGATGTCCTGGAGTGGAGATGATTGACCCCCAACAACCACAACCATCTTCCTTTATGCTAGGTATGACTCCAACCAGGGGAGAGTTTTCCCCCCTGATTCCCATTGACTCCAGGTTTGCTAGGACTCCTTGTTGCCACACTCGGTCAAATGCTGCTTTGGTGTTAAGGGCAGTCACTCTCACCTCACCTCAGGAGTTCTGCTCTTTTGTCCATGTTTGAACCAAGGCTGTAATGAGGTCAGAAGCTGAGTGATCCTGGCTGAACCCAAACTGAGTGTCAGTGAACTGGTTATTGCTAAGCAAGTGCTGCTTGATAGCACTGTCGATGACTCCTTCCATCACTTTAATGAAGATTGAGAGTAGACTGAAGGGACGGTAGTTGACTGGGTTGAGTCTGTCCTGCTTTTTTGTGGACAGGGCATAACTGAGCAATCTTCCACATTGTTGGGTAGACGTCAGTGTCGTAGCTGTAAAGAGAGCTTGGCTAGGGGAGCAACATGTTGCTCACAGTTCTTTTAACTGAGATTTGTGGGCTGAAACTGACTTTCTGAAGTCTTCTGGTTTCTCCGCCACACAATATGGTTTCTTACAGCCTCCTTTATATAGTTCGCAACACAAAAATGGCTGCTATGTTCATTTTCAATCGGTCATTGTTTCAAACAAGCGAGGAAGTTAATTATGTTGAGGTACTTTGTTGTCCCTTCCTGTCTCCTGTTTCCGTGGAAGCCAAAGCATTTTCACACCTTCTAGAAGGTTCAGCGGACGTCCCCGGAGGAGTCTTTACATTTCAATGACTCTTCGAAGCCAGCTCTGGAGATAAGAGTCTGACAAGATTTGAACAGATGAAGTAAAGGTGTCTGTCCATTCTTCCATTTTGAAAAAGGCTTTTAAATTCAAGTTAAAAGTTTTGAAGGCAGAAATGTACCCTTAAAACAGTTGTCCTTAAGAGCTGTAATATCATAATCACACGTTTGTGACTTCAGGATGAGGTGAAGTAGGTTTTCCTCTCTGTTGGCTCTCTCACCACCTGCTGCAGACATTTTTTTTTTTTTGTAAAAATATACTTTATTCATAAAAATCTTCAATCACATTCAAAACCATTTCAAAAACAACATTACAAGGGTACAATCCAGGTTAAACTTTTACAAAATGTATCACCAGGTGCATCAGTACAAACAATATTACAGTCATTTACAGCCTTTCATTTTGATCTGTACAGCCCGAGGGGCTCTAAACAGTTCCCAGTCTCTCGGTGCGCTGTGGTAGAAAGGTCTTAGACAGCGACCCTTCCCCATTGCGCCTTTGCGGCAGCTGCCCCAAGCTTTAGTGCGTCCCTCAGCACGTAGTCCTGGACTTTGGATTGTGCCAGTCCGCAACAATCGGTCGGGGACAAATCTTTGTGCTGGAAGACCAACAAGTTTCGGGCAGACCAAAGCGCGTCTTTCACCGAGTTGATGATCCTCCAGCTGCAGTTGATGTTTGTCTCGGTGTGTGTCCCTGGGAACAGCCCGTAGAGCACAGAGTCCTGTGTCACAGAACTGCTCGGGATGAACCTCGACAGCAACCACTGCATCTCTCTCCAGACTTTCTTTGCAAAGGCACAATCCACAAGGAGGTGGACAACGGTCTCTTCCCCACCACAGCCACCTCGAGGGCATCGTGCAGAGGGGGTGAGACTCCTGGCGTGTAGGAAGGATCTGACGGGGAGGGCCTTTCTCACCACCAGCCAAGCTACGTCTTGGTGCTTGTTGGAAAGTTCTGGCGATGAGGCATTCTGCCAAATGACTTTGACAGTCTGCTCGGGGAACCATCCCACAGGGTCCACCCTCTCCTTATCCCTCAGGGCCTCTAGGACGTTACGTGCTGACCACTGCCTGATGGACTTGTGGTCAAAGGTGTTTTTCTGCATAAATTTTTCCACCAGGGACAGGTGGTACGGCACGGTCCAACTACTTGGAGCGTTCCGCGGCAGCGTGGCCAGACCCATCCTTCGCAACACCGGGGACAGGTAGAACCTCAGCACGTAGTGACACTTGGTGTTTGCGTACTGAGGGTCTACGCACCGCTTGATGCAGCCGCACACAAAGGTGGCCATCAGTATGAGGGCGATGTTGGGCACGTTTTTTCCCCCTTTATCTAGAGGCTTGTACATCGCGTCCCTGCAGACACGATCCATTTTCGACCTCCAGACAAAGCGGAAGATGGCTCGAGTGATCGCCATCGCGCAGGAGTGTGGAATGGGCCAGACCTGCGCCACGTACAGCAACAGCGAGAGTACCTCACACCTGATGACCAGGTTCTTACCCGCAATGGAGAGGGAGCGTCGCTCCCACATGCCCAGTTTCCTTTTCACCATAGCCACTCGCTCCTTCCAGTTTCTAACGCATGCCCCGGTCCCTCCGAACCATATCCCCAGCACCTTCAGGCCGTCAGCCCTGACAGTGAAGGGGACAAAGGATCGGTCAGCCCACTTCCCAAAGAACATGGCCTCGCTCTTCCCACGATTTACCTTGGCTCCCGAGGCCAGTTCGAACTGGTCGCAGACGTGCATCAGTCTGCGCACCGACAGCGGATCCGAGCAGAAGACGGCGACGTCGTCCATGTACAGGGAGGCTTTTACCTGAGTGCCTCCACTGCCTGGGATCGTCACTCCTCTTATGCCCGGATCCTTCCTGATGGACTCGGCAAAGGGTTCTATGCAGCACACAAAAAGGACAGGCGAGAGAGGGCAGCCCTGCCTGACTCCAGATTTAATCGGAAAGCTATCTGTTTCCCACCCATTGATTGAGACTGCGCTACTGATGTTAGTGTAGAGCAGTTGGATCCAATTTCGAATTCCCTCCCCAAACCCCATTTTGGAGAGCACATCCCCCATGTAGGTGTGCGATATTCTGTCAAAGGCCTTCTCCTGATCCAAGCTGATGAGGCAGGTATCCACACCCCTGTCCTGTACATAGGCAATCGTATCCCTGAGCAGCGCCAGGCTGTCAGAGATCTTCCTGCCTGGCACAGAGCAGGTCTGGTCAGGGTGAATCACCAATTCCAGAGCGGATTTGACCCGGTTGGCGATGACCTTGGACAGAATCTTATAGTCCACATTCAACAGTGAAATGGGTCGCCAATTTCTAATTTCCTCCCTTTCCCCCTTGTGCTTGTAGATGAGGGTGATGATGCCTTTCCTCATGGATTCTGACATGCTGCCGGCCAGGAGCATACTCTCGTACACTTCTAGCAGGTCTGGGCCGATCAAGTCCCACAGAGCCGAATACAACTCCGCCGGCAGGCCGTCGCTTCCGGGGGTTTTACTCTTCTCGAAGGACTCGAGGGCCTTAGTCAGTTCGTCAGGGGTTAGCGGTTTGTCTAGGCTCTCCCGCGTACTGTGGTCTAGGACCTCCGTGATAGAGGACAGGAAGGACTGGGAGGCCGTGCTGTCCGTGGGCTTCACGTCATACAGTCCGGCATAAAAGGATTTGCTGATCCTCAGAATGTCGGACCGTGATGACTTTACTGAGCCGTCTTCTTCCTTCAGGCTGCTGATCACAGAGCGCTCTCTGTGTACCTTTTGGAAGAAGAAACGTGAGCACGTCTCATCCTGCTCCACGGAGCGGACTCTGGAACGGAAGATGATCTTGGAGGCCTCCGAGGCAAAGTGCGAGGCTTGCTGGCCCTTCACCTCTTGGAGCTCCTCCTTGACATCGACCCCCATCGACTGCAGCCGGAGCAGATTCTGCATCTTTTCCTGGAGTCGGGACATTTCCCTCTGTTCCTTTCTAGCTTTCTGGGTGCCTTTGAGGATGAAAAACCTCTTGATGCTTCCCTTGATCACTTCCCACCAGTGTGTCAGGGACTCAAAGAGGGGTTTCACGGTTCTCCAACCTTTGTAATCCCTCTTGAGCTCCTCAATGTTCTCTGGGGTCAGCAGTTGCACATTTAGCTTCCATGCCCCCCTGCCCACCCTCAGGTCTTCCTCCAAGTGGCAGTCCGCCAGTAGGAGGCAGTGGTCAGAGAAGAACACCGGCTTGACCTCGGTGGATCTGACTGTGAATGCACGGGACACAAACAGGAAGTCTATCCTGGAACGAATGGACCCGTCTGGCCGCGACCAGGTGTATCTACGCTGCGCTCCGTCTGCAGGGTTGCTGAAGACGTCGTGCAGCTTGGCATCCTTAACTGTTTCCATCAGGGATCTGGACGTAGCGTCCAATCTGCTTCCGGCCCTGCCGGATCGTCCAGCCGCATCGATGATGCAGTTGAAGTCCCCGCCCAGAATGACCGGCCTGGAGGTCGCCAGCAGCAGTGGGAGCTGCTGAAAGACCTCCAGCCGCTCAGCCCCTTGTGCCGGGCCGTACACGTTAATTAACCGGAGTGGAGCGTTCTTGTACATTACGTCTGCTACCAGGAGTCGCCCGCCCACCACCTCCTTGACCTCGGAGACGGTGAAGTTGCCTCCCCGCAGCAGAATACCCAGGCCGGAGGAACGAGAGTCGTTTCCGCCCGACCAGATCGATGGCCCGTGGGACCACCATCGTGACCATTGCCTGTAGGAGCTGAGGTGCGGTATCGCACACTCCTGCAGAAACAACAGGTCAGCTTTGACCTTGGCTAGGTAGTCCAAGGTCGCAACACATCGCGTAGTAGATTTAATGCTACGCACATTTATGGATACAATCTTTAAACCCATATTAAAGCATTTATTCTCCTACCAAACCCACTGTCTCTGAGAGTCCCAGACCTTTAGTCTGCTCCTTCATACCCGTAGTGAGCTCAAATTCCTTCACTTTGGATGGGCTGAGGTAGATCTCCTTGGCCGTGTTCTGCTCCAGTGGCATCTGGAGGTTCACGTAGTGAGCGGATTTTGAGATGACCTTTGCTGGAGAAGCTTCTCCAAAACTCACCCCCTCTGGGGGGTTGCTGTTCCCGGCTTCCTGGAGCTGGGGTGCGATGATTGCCTCACTGCTCCCAGATTCCAGGGGCTGTGGTGCACTGGCCTCCTCAGGTTGCAGGCAAAGTTGGGGTGCGTTGGTCTCCTTGTTGTCTCCAATTTTCTGGAGCTCGGGTGTCTCGTCCTCCAACGCCCTGGAGCTTTGCCGCCTCTTCTGTCGGTGCCGCTCTGGCACTTCCTCATCCGAAGAGCTGCTGCCCTTGTCATCCGTGTCGGATGGGAGACGCCTCTTGCCGCTTCTCTGGGAAACGCCTTTGCTTCTTCTTCGCTCCCTCTTACTTTTCTTGTTCTTCACCGTCCGCCACTCCCCCTGCTGCTTTTCCACTGCTGCCTCCTCCTCCATTGATTCGCTGTCCTGAGGACTGGAAGGTTCAGGGGGTGGTGCTGTTGATTGGCTCTCTGTTGCCTCAATCTCTTTCTCCACCTTGTCTCTCTCTGTGTCCTCCTTTGTCCCGTTGAGCTCCCTGGGGGCCTTGGTGGTTGGAGTGACACGGAACATTTCTTCTGCTTCCCCGTGGTCGGCTTTGGCTGCCTGTGCGTAAGTACGGCAGCGTTTGGGGCAGGTCCTGTAGAGGTGACTTGCCTCGCCACACAGGTTGCAGCACTTGGCCTGTTTGCAGTCTTTTGTCTGGTGCCCTTCCTGTTTGCAGATCTTGCAGAGGGAGGCGCTGCAGTTGGCCGCCACATGACCAGCCTTGCCGCATGAGCGACAATGCTTGGGTTGCCCAGCGTAGACCAGGTAGCCACGGTTTCCCCCGATAGCGAAACTGGAAGGAGGGTGGAAAATGGCTCCCTTACCATCGGTCTTTAGCGTGACCTTAAACAGGCGTTTGCCTGTCCAGATCCCCAAGTCGTCTCGAATCTCAGTGCCGCTCCCCACCTTATCGAAGTACCTGGTGAGGAAGGTGACCACATCGGCGACAGGGACGAAGGGGTTGTACACATGCACCATCACCTCACGTTCCCGTTGCAACGGCAGAGAAAAGTGCGGCTCCGCCGTCAGGATCTTCATCTCCGGCAGGTCTCTCTTCTCCTCGAACACCCTCAGGAGCCGGACGCAGTCTGCCACTTGCTTGAACGTGACGTCAAAATAACCACCTTTGCGGGAGTCGTGCAGGGTGAAGATCTCCGTAGCTTGGAAGCCGCACGCCTTCAACAGGATCCTCCTGGTGAAGAAGCCCCGATCCATAGGTGATCCTCCTTCGTCGCTGTGGTTCACCGTGACTCGGACGGTGATAGGTAACCCACGGTATGAATTCGGATTGCGATTGGTTTTCGCCCTTCCATCCCGACCTTGCCATGGCAGGACCATGGTGTCGCCCCTGCAACACTACACTTGATCTTAGCCAAAAGGCCGAGAAGCGAAGACCTTTTTTTTTTTTTTTTTTTATTGTAAAAATATACTTTATTCATAAAAATCTTCAATCACATTCAAAACCATTTCAAAAACAACATTACAAGGGTACAATCCAGGTTAAACTTTTACAAAATGTATCACCAGGTGCATCAGTACAAACAATATTACAGTCATTTACAGCCTTTCATTTTGATCTGTACAGCCCGAGGGGCTCTAAACAGTTCCCAGTCTCTCGGTGCGCTGTGGTAGAAAGGTCTTAGACAGCGACCCTTCCCCATTGCGCCTTTGCGGCAGCTGCCCCAAGCTTTAGTGCGTCCCTCAGCACGTAGTCCTGGACTTTGGATTGTGCCAGTCCGCAACAATCGGTCGGGGACACATCTTTGTGCTGGAAGACCAACAAGTTTCGGGCAGACCAAAGCGCGTCTTTCACCGAGTTGATGATCCTCCAGCTGCAGTTGATGTTTGTCTCGGTGTGTGTCCCTGGGAACAGCCCGTAGAGCACAGAGTCCTGTGTCACAGAACTGCTCGGGATGAACCTCGACAGCAACCACTGCATCTCTCTCCAGACTTTCTTTGCAAAGGCACAATCCACAAGGAGGTGAACAACGGTCTCTTCCCCACCACAGCCACCTCGAGGGCATCGTGCAGAGGGGGTGAGACTCCTGGCGTGTAGGAAGGATCTGACGGGGAGGGCCTTTCTCACCACCAGCCAAGCTACGTCTTGGTGCTTGTTGGAAAGTTCTGGCGATGAGGCATTCTGCCAAATGACTTTGACAGTCTGCTCGGGGAACCATCCCACAGGGTCCACCCTCTCCTTATCCCTCAGGGCCTCTAGGACGTTACGTGCTGACCACTGCCTGATGGACTTGTGGTCAAAGGTGTTTTTCTGCATAAATTTTTCCACCAGGGACAGGTGGTACGGCACGGTCCAACTACTTGGAGCGTTCCGCGGCAGCGTGGCCAGACCCATCCTTCGCAACACCGGGGACAGGTAGAACCTCAGCACGTAGTGACACTTGGTGTTTGCGTACTGAGGGTCTACGCACCGCTTGATGCAGCCGCACACAAAGGTGGCCATCAGTATGAGGGCGATGTTGGGCACGTTTTTTCCCCCTTTATCTAGAGGCTTGTACATCGCGTCCCTGCAGACACGATCCATTTTCGACCTCCAGATAAAGCGGAAGATGGCTCGAGTGATCGCCATCGCGCAGGAGTGTGGAATGGGCCAGACCTGCGCCACGTACAGCAACAGCGAGAGTACCTCACACCTGATGACCAGGTTCTTACCCGCAATGGAGAGGGGGCGTCGCTCCCACATGCCCAGTTTCCTTTTCACCATAGCCACTCGCTCCTTCCAGTTTCTAACGCATGCCCCGGTCCCTCCGAACCATATCCCCAGCACCTTCAGGCCGTCAGCCCTGACAGTGAAGGGGACAAAGGATCGGTCAGCCCACTTCCCAAAGAACATGGCCTCGCTCTTCCCACGATTTACCTTGGCTCCCGAGGCCAGTTCGAACTGGTCGCAGACGTGCATCAGTCTGCGCACCGACAGCGGATCCGAGCAGAAGACGGCGACGTCGTCCATGTACAGGGAGGCTTTTACCTGAGTGCCTCCACTGCCTGGGATCGTCACTCCTCTTATGCCCGGATCCTTCCTGATGCACTCGGCAAAGGGTTCTATGCAGCACACGAAAAGGACAGGCGAGAGAGGGCAGCCCTGCCTGACTCCAGATTTAATCGGAAAGCTATCTGTTTCCCACCCATTGATTGAGACTGCGCTACTGATGTTAGTGTAGAGCAGTTGGATCCAATTTCGAATTCCCTCCCCAAACCCCATTTTGGAGAGCACATCCCCCATGTAGGTGTGCGATATTCTGTCAAAGGCCTTCTCCTGATCCAAGCTGATGAGGCAGGTATCCACACCCCTGTCCTGTACATAGGCAATCGTATCCCTGAGCAGCGCCAGGCTGTCAGAGATCTTCCTGCCTGGCACAGAGCAGGTCTGGTCAGGGTGAATCACCAATTCCAGAGCGGATTTGACCCGGTTGGCGATGACCTTGGACAGAATCTTATAGTCCATATTCAACAGTGAAATGGGTCGCCAATTTCTAATTTCCTCCCTTTCCCCCTTGTGCTTGTAGATGAGGGTGATGATGCCTTTCCTCATGGATTCTGACATGCTGCCGGCCAGGAGCATACTCTCGTACACTTCTAGCAGGTCTGGGCCGATCAAGTCCCACAGAGCCGAATACAACTCCGCCGGCAGGCCGTCGCTTCCGGGGGTTTTACTCTTCTCGAAGGACTCGAGGGCCTTAGTCAGTTCGTCAGGGGTTAGCGGTTTGTCTAGGCTCTCCCGAGTACTGTGGTCTAGGACCTCCGTGATAGAGGACAGGAAGGACTGGGAGGCCGTGCTGTCCGTGGGCTTCACGTCATACAGTCCGGCATAAAAGGATTTGCTGATCCTCAGAATGTCGGACCGTGATGACTTTACTGAGCCGTCTTCTTCCTTCAGGCTGCTGATCACAGAGCGCTCTCTGTGTACCTTTTGGAAGAAGAAACGTGAGCACGTCTCATCCTGCTCCACGGAGCGGACTCTGGAACGGAAGATGATCTTGGAGGCCTCCGAGGCAAAGTGCGAGGCTTGCTGGCCCTTCACCTCTTGGAGCTCCTCCTTGACATCGACCCCCATCGACTGCAGCCGGAGCAGATTCTGCATCTTTTCCTGGAGTCGGGACATTTCCCTCTGTTCCTTTCTAGCTTTCTGGGTGCCTTTGAGGATGAAAAACCTCTTGATGCTTCCCTTGATCACTTCCCACCAGTGTGTCAGGGACTCAAAGAGGGGTTTCACGGTTCTCCAACCTTTGTAATCCCTCTTGAGCTCCTCAATGTTCTCTGGGGTCAGCAGTTGCACATTTAGCTTCCATGCCCCCCTGCCCACCCTCAGGTCTTCCTCCAAGTGGCAGTCCGCCAGTAGGAGGCAGTGGTCAGAGAAGAACACCGGCTTGACCTCGGTGGATCTGACTGTGAATGCACGGGACACAAACAGGAAGTCTATCCTGGAACGAATGGACCCGTCTGGCCGCGACCAGGTGTATCTACGCTGCGCTCCGTCTGCAGGGTTGCTGAAGACGTCGTGCAGCTTGGCATCCTTAACTGTTTCCATCAGGGATCTGGACGTAGCGTCCAATCTGCTTCCGGCCCTGCCGGATCGTCCAGCCGCATCGATGATGCAGTTGAAGTCCCCGCCCAGAATGACCGGCCTGGAGGTCGCCAGCAGCAGTGGGAGCTGCTGAAAGACCTCCAGCCGCTCAGCCCCTTGTGCCGGGCCGTACACGTTAATTAACCGGAGTGGAGCGTTCTTGTACATTACGTCTGCTACCAGGAGTCGCCCGCCCACCACCTCCTTGACCTCGGAGACGGTGAAGTTGCCTCCCCGCAGCAGAATACCCAGGCCGGAGGAACGAGAGTCGTTTCCGCCCGACCAGATCGATGGCCCGTGGGACCACCATCGTGACCATTGCCTGTAGGAGCTGAGGTGCGGTATCGCACACTCCTGCAGAAACAACAGGTCAGCTTTGACCTTGGCTAGGTAGTCCAAGGTCGCAACACATCGCGTAGTAGATTTAATGCTACGCACATTTATGGATACAATCTTTAAACCCATATTAAAGCATTTATTCTCCTACCAAACCCACTGTCTCTGAGAGTCCCAGACCTTTAGTCTGCTCCTTCATACCCGTAGTGAGCTCAAATTCCTTCACTTTGGATGGGCTGAGGTAGATCTCCTTGGCCGTGTTCTGCTCCAGTGGCATCTGGAGGTTCACGTAGTGAGCGGATTTTGAGATGACCTTTGCTGGAGAAGCTTCTCCAAAACTCACCCCCTCTGGGGGGTTGCTGTTCCCGGCTTCCTGGAGCTGGGGTGCGATGATTGCCTCACTGCTCCCAGATTCCAGGGGCTGTGGTGCACTGGCCTCCTCAGGTTGCAGGCAAAGTTGGGGTGCGTTGGTCTCCTTGTTGTCTCCAATTTTCTGGAGCTCGGGTGTCTCGTCCTCCAACGCCCTGGAGCTTTGCCGCCTCTTCTGTCGGTGCCGCTCTGGCACTTCCTCATCCGAAGAGCTGCTGCCCTTGTCATCCGTGTCGGATGGGAGACGCCTCTTGCCGCTTCTCTGGGAAACGCCTTTGCTTCTTCTTCGCTCCCTCTTACTTTTCTTGTTCTTCACCGTCCGCCACTCCCCCTGCTGCTTTTCCACTGCTGCCTCCTCCTCCATTGATTCGCTGTCCTGAGGACTGGAAGGTTCAGGGGGTGGTGCTGTTGATTGGCTCTCTGTTGCCTCAATCTCTTTCTCCACCTTGTCTCTCTCTGTGTCCTCCTTTGTCCCGTTGAGCTCCCTGGGGGCCTTGGTGGTTGGAGTGACACGGAACATTTCTTCTGCTTCCCCGTGGTCGGCTTTGGCTGCCTGTGCGTAAGTACGGCAGCGTTTGGGGCAGGTCCTGTAGAGGTGACTTGCCTCGCCACACAGGTTGCAGCACTTGGCCTGTTTGCAGTCTTTTGTCTGGTGCCCTTCCTGTTTGCAGATCTTGCAGAGGGAGGCGCTGCAGTTGGCCGCCACATGACCAGCCTTGCCGCATGAGCGACAATGCTTGGGTTGCCCAGCGTAGACCAGGTAGCCACGGTTTCCCCCGATAGCGAAACTGGAAGGAGGGTGGAAAATGGCTCCCTTACCATCGGTCTTTAGCGTGACCTTAAACAGGCGTTTGCCTGTCCAGATCCCCAAGTCGTCTCGAATCTCAGTGCCGCTCCCCACCTTATCGAAGTACCTGGTGAGGAAGGTGACCACATCGGCGACAGGGACGAAGGGGTTGTACACATGCACCATCACCTCACGTTCCCGTTGCAACGGCAGAGAAAAGTGCGGCTCCGCCGTCAGGATCTTCATCTCCGGCAGGTCTCTCTTCTCCTCGAACACCCTCAGGAGCCGGACGCAGTCTGCCACTTGCTTGAACGTGACGTCAAAATAACCACCTTTGCGGGAGTCGTGCAGGGTGAAGATCTCCGTAGCTTGGAAGCCGCACGCCTTCAACAGGATCCTCCTGGTGAAGAAGCCCCGATCCATAGGTGATCCTCCTTCGTCGCTGTGGTTCACCGTGACTCGGACGGTGATAGGTAACCCACGGTATGAATTCGGATTGCGATTGGTTTTCGCCCTTCCATCCCGACCTTGCCATGGCAGGACCATGGTGTCGCCCCTGCAACACTACACTTGATCTTAGCCAAAAGGCCGAGAAGCGAAGACCTGCTGCAGACATAGAGAGCAGCCACATCCTTTAGGACTTTGGGCCAGCTCACTCAGTACTGGTGTTAACTGAGCCATGCGTGGTGATGCATGTTAACATTCCCCACCCAGAGCATGTCTTTGCCCTTGCTACCCTCAGTGCTTCTTCAAAGTGCTGTTCAGCATGGATGTTTATCGATTCATCAGCTGAAGGGGTCGGGGGTGGGGGGAAGGTAAGTGGTAGGTGGTGTTGTGATATCACGTTAAGGAAATATGCAAATGAGAAAGTAACAAGGATCTAGAGCAGCACGTGACCAGCAGGAATTTCAGCCATGCTCTCTCTGCCAGTGATGGTTGCTGAATCCAGAAAGCAGGTCTGTCTGCTGAGCCCCTCTGCAATGCATCTTCAAACAAACCAAACCTCGGTATAGATTACCAGTGCCGGTGTGAGATTGGTGAGTTTGTGTAAAGTGGGCGTAGAAACACAGCATGGTTTGAAGACCTCCCGAGGAGCCACAGGCAAGGTTTGGTGCATTGCAGAGGCTGTTTCCAATCATCAGACAGTTGAAGGTCACCGCAAGTGCATCCATGGTGGTGGCCACAACGAGTGCAACGTTCAGTTTGTTTGGTACACCTCAAGGGATCATATCAGGCAACGGGCCACAATAGACCTTTTCGAGGAGACATTGTAAAGAAGGTGGCTGCAGATATAGTGGAGGCATTGGTCGAAATATTCCAGAACTCACTGGATTCCAGGAGGGTCCCAGCAGATTGGAAAACCGCTAATGTGACGCCCCTGATCAAGAAGGGAGACAAAAAGCAGGGAACTATAGGCCAGTCAGCCTAACATCTGTCCTTGGGAAAATGCTAGAGTCCATTATTAATGAAAAAATAGCAGGACATTTAGAAAAGCTTAGCACAATCAAACAGAGTCAACATGATTTTGTGAAAGGGAAATCATGTTTGATAAATTTGCTAGAGTTTTTTGAGTGTATAACAAGCAGAGTTGATAAAGGGGAACCAGTAGATGTAGCGTATTTGGATTTCCAGAAGGCATTCGATAAGGTGCCACACAAAAGGCTATTGCACAAGAATGAAAGGCTTAACATATGAGGCACATTTGAGGACTCTGGGTCTATACTCGATGGAGTTTAGAAGGATGAGGGGGGATCTGATTGAAACTTACAGAATACTGAAAGGCCTGGATAGAGTGGATGTGGGGAAGATGTTTCCATTAGTAGGAGAGACTAGGACCCGAGGGCACAGCCTCAGAGTAAAGGGAAGATCTTTTAGAACAGAGATGAGGAGAAACTTCTTTAGGCAGAGAGTGGTGAATCTGTGGAATTCATTGCCACAGAAGGCTATGGAGGCCAGGTCATTGAGTGTATTTAAGACCGAGATAGATTGGTAAGTTCTTGATTGGTAAGGGAATCAAAGGTTATGGGGAGAAGGCGGGAGAATGGGGTTGAGAAACTTATCTGCATCTACCCTGTCTAGTCCCATCGATCAGCACTGACAATGTGATGCTGGAGGTTGTTGATAGCTTCACATATCTAGACTCCACAATCACCAGCAATCTGCCACTTGATGCTGAAATCGTCACACATGTTGCAAAAGTTGCAGCTGTTATGTCCAAGCTGTGTGATGGAATACTCCCCAGTTGCGTTGATGAGTGCAGCACCCACAACACTCAAGAAGCTCGACACCATCCAGGACAAAGCAGCCCGCTTGATTGGCACCACATCTGCAAACATTCACTCCCTCCACCACCGACGCACAGTAGCAGTGTACCATCTACAAGATACACTTGCAGCAACTCACCAAGGCTCCTTGGCCAGCACCTTCCAAACCCACGACCACTATCATCTAGAAGGACAAGGGCAGCAGACACATGGGAACACCACCCTTCCAAGTCACTCACCATCCAGACTTGGAAATATATTGCCGTTCCTTCGCTGTCACTGGGTCAAAATCCTAGAACTCCCTCCCTAACGGCACTGTGGGTGGACCGACACCACAGGGACTGCAGCGGTTCAAGGCGACCACCTTCTCAAGGGTAACTTGGGATGGGCAATAAATGCTGGCCCAGCCAGCGAAGCCCACACCCCATGAATGAATAAAAAAAAAGAGTAAGAGCGTGTGGAACCTGACTGAGAACACCAAACTGCGAGTATAGCAGCCTGTGTCCTCGACAGTGGTGAGACCTGGACAAGAAATGCTAGGCAGGAGAAAAGGCTGAACAGTTTCCAGCTTCTCTGTCTCAGACGTATCCTCAGCGTCTCTTGTCAGAACCCCCAACTCGGGGGTCCTGAAGTGTGCGAATTCTATCAGCGCACACTCAGTGTTAAGCCAAAGACACCTGCGCCAACTCGGCCACCTTCATCAGGTGGATGATGTCCGCATACCCAAGAACCTCCTGTGCCGTGAACTGGCCATGGCCAAATTGACCGGCCATTGACCGGACTGGCCACGACCTCCTGTGTGTCCGTACCTCTGTTGCAAGGACAACTGCAAGCGAGATTTGAAAATGGCGGACGCTGACACTGATAGCTGGGAGGCAGTAGTCACTGACGTCCGTGACCTCTGGAGGCTGACTGTTTGGAAGGGCATTGGAAGAGGTGAGCAGAAACAGAAAGCTCTGCTGGCCGAGGGGGTCCAGAGGAAACAAGAGGCCAGTGAATCATGCCTACTCAGCCCACTGTCTTAGCCTGCAGCAAATATTCAGAAACTTCCATACCAGAGCGGTGCTCCTCCTGAGCCACGCCAGATGATGCTTAATGCAGAGTTGACCGCCATAGCGCAAAAGATTGTCCCACAAGACAGAAGGTTGCCAACCGAGTTATACTCTTTCTGACAAGAGGAAACGTTCTCTCTGTATCCAGTCTATCAAAACCTTTCAGAATTGTAAAGAGCTCTATTTGGTCACCCCCTCAGCCTTCTTTTTTCAAGAAAGACACCCAGCCTGTCAGGGGGAAATGGTGGTGTGGTGGTAAAGCCTCTGGACTAGTACTCAAGAGGCCTAGGTGAGTTCTTCTGGTGAACATGGGTTCAAATCCCACCACGGCAGAATTTAAATTCAATTAATAAAATCTGAAATTGAAAAGCTAGTCTCAGTAATGGTGGTCATGAAACTATAATTGATGTAAAAACTCCTCTGATTCACTAGTGCCAGCCGTTCAGGGAGGAAATCTGCCATCCTTATCTAGTCTGACCTACATGTGACTCTGGGTGATTGACTCTTAAACTCCCTCTGAAATAGCCAAGCAAGCCACTCAGTTCAAGGGCAATTAGGGATGGGCAAGATCAAGTGTTGCAGGGGCGACACCATGGTCCTGCCAAGGCAAGGTCGGGATGGAAGGGCGATAACCAATCGCAATCCGAATCCATACCGTGGGTTACCTATCACCGTCCGAGTCACGGTGAACCACAGCGACGAAGGAGGATCACCTATGGATCGGGGCTTCTTCACCAGGAGGATCCTGTTGAAGGCGTGCGGCTTCCAAGCTACGGAGATCTTCACCCTGCACGACTCCCGCAAAGGTGGTTATTTTGACGTCACGTTCAAGCGAGTGGCAGACTGCGTCCGGCTCCTGAGGGTGTTCGAGGAGAAGAGAGACCTGCCGGAGATGAAGATCCTGACGGCGGAGCCGCACTTTTCTCTGCCGTTGCAACGGGAACGTGAGGTGATGGTGCATGTGTACAACCCCTTCGTCCCTGTCGCCGACGTGGTCACCTTCCTCACCAGGTACTTCGATAAGGTGGGGAGCGGCACCGAGATTCGAGACGACTTGGGGATCTGGACAGGCAAACGCCTGTTTAAGGTCACGCTAAAGACCGATGGTAAGGGAGCCATTTTCCACCCTCCCTCCAGTTTCGCCATCGGGGGAAACCGGGGCTACCTGGTCTACGCTGGGCAACCCAAGCATTGTCGCTCATGCGGCAAGGCTGGTCATGTGGCGGCCAACTGCAGCGCCTCCCTCTGCAAGATCTGCAAACAGGAAGGGCACCAGACAAAAGACTGCAAACAGGCCAAGTGCTGCAACCTGTGTGGCGAGGCAAGCCACCTCTACAGGACCTGCCCCAAACGCTGCCGTACTTACGCACAGGCAGCCAAAGCCGACCAGGGGGAAGCAGAAGAAAGGTTTCGTGTCACTCCAACCACCAAGGCCCCCAGGGAGCCCAACGGGACAAAGGAGGACACAGAGAGAGACAAGGTGGAGAAAGAGATTGAGGCAACAGAGAGCCAATCAACAGCACTACCCCCTGAACCTTCCAGTCCTCAGGACAGCGAATCAATGGAGGAGGAGGCAGCAGTGGAAAAGCAGCAGGGGGAGTGGCGGACGGTGAAGAACAAGAAAAGTAAGAGGGAGCGAAGAAGAAGCAAAGGCGTTTCCCAGAGAAGCGGCAAGAGGCGTCTCCCATCCGACACGGATGACAAGGGCAGCAGCTCTTCGGATGAGGAAGTGCCAGAGCGGCACCGACAGAAGAGGCGGCAAAGCTCCAGGGCGTTGGAGGACGAGACACCCGAGCTCCAGAAAATTGGAGACAACAAGCAGCCCAGCGCACCCCAACTTTGCCTGCAACCTGAGGAGGCCAGTGCACCACAGCCCCTGGAATCTGGGAGCAGTGAGGCAATCATCGCACCCCAGCTCCAGGAAGCCGGGAACAGCAACCCCCCAGAGGGGGTGAGTTTTGGAGAAGCTTCTCCAGCAAAGGTCATCTCAAAACCCGCTCTCTACGTGAACCTCCAGATGCCACTGGAGCAGAACACGGCCAAGGAGATCTACCTCAGCCCATCCAAAGTGAAGGAATTTGAGCTCACTACGGGTATGAAGGAGCAGACTAAAGGTCTGGGACTCTCAGAGACAGTGGGTTTGGTAGGAGAATAAATGCTTTAAAATGGGTTTAAAGATTGTATCCATAAATGTGCGTAGCATTAAATCTACTACGCGATGTGTTGCGACCTTGGACTACCTAGCCAAGGTCAAAGCTGACCTGTTGTTTCTGCAGGAGTGTGCGATACCGCACCTCAGCTCCTACAGGCAATGGTCACGATGGTGGTCCCACGGGCCATCGATCTGGTCGGGCGGAAACGACTCTCGTTCCTCCGGCCTGGGTATTCTGCTGCGGGGAGGCAACTTCACCGTCTCCGAGGTCAAGGAGGTGGTGGGCGGGCGACTCCTGGTAGCAGACGTAATGTACAAGAACGCTCCACTCCGGTTAATTAACGTGTACGGCCCGGCACAAGGGGCTGAGCGGCTGGAGGTTTTTCAGCAGCTCCCACTGCTGCTGGCGACCTCCAGGCCGGTCATTCTGGGCGGGGACTTCAACTGCATCATCGATGCGGCTGGACGATCCGGCAGGGCCGGAAGCAGATTGGACGCTACGTCCAGATCCCTGATGGAAACAGTTAAGGATGCCAAGCTGCACGACGTCTTCAGCAACCCTGCAGACGGAGCGCAGCGTAGATACACCTGGTCGCGGCCAGACGGGTCCATTCGTTCCAGGATAGACTTCCTGTTTGTGTCCCGTGCATTCACAGTCAGATCCACCGAGGTCAAGCCGGTGTTCTTCTCTGACCACTGCCTCCTACTGGCGGACTGCCACTTGGAGGAAGACCTGAGGGTGGGCAGGGGGGCATGGAAGCTAAATGTGCAACTGCTGACCCCAGAGAACATTGAGGAGCTCAAGAGGGATTACAAAGGTTGGAGAACCGTGAAACCCCTCTTTGAGTCCCTGACACACTGGTGGGAAGTGATCAAGGGAAGCATCAAGAAGTTTTTCATCCGCAAAGGCACCCAGAAAGCTAGAAAGGAACAGAGGGAAATGTCCCGACTCCAGGAAAAGATGCAGAATCTGCTCCGGCTGCGGTCGATGGGGGTCGATGTCAAGGAGGAGCTCCAAGAGGTGAAGGGCCAGCAAGCCTCGCACTTTGCCTCGGAGGCCTCCAAGATCATCTTCCGTTCCAGAGTCCGCTCCGTGGAGCAGGATGAGACGTGCTCACGTTTCTTCCTCCAAAAGGTACACAGAGAGCGCTCTGTGATCAGCAGCCTGAAGGAAGAAGACGGCTCAGTAAAGTCATCACGGTCCGACATTCTGAGGATCAGCAAATCCTTTTATGCCGGACTGTATGACGTGAAGCCCACGGACAGCACGGCCTCCCAGTCCTTCCTGTCCTCTATCACGGAGGTCTTAGACCACAGTACGCGGGAGAGCCTAGACAAACCGCTAACCCCTGACGAACTGACTAAGGCCCTCGAGTCCTTCGAAAAGAGTAAAACCCCCGGAAGCGACGGCCTGCCGGCGGAGTTGTATTCGGCTCTGTGGGACTTGATCGGCCCAGACCTGCTAGAAGTGTACGAGAGTATGCTCCTGGCCGGCAGCATGTCAGAATCCATGAGGAAAGGCATCATCACCCTCATCTACAAGCACAAGGGGGAAAGGGAGGAAATTAGAAATTGGCGACCCATTTCACTGTTGAATGTGGACTATAAGATTCTGTCCAAGGTCATCGCCAACCGGGTCAAATCCGCTCTGGAATTGGTGATTCACCCTGACCAGACCTGCTCTGTGCCAGGCAGGAAGATCTCTGACAGCCTGGCGCTGCTCAGGGATACGATTGCCTATGTACAGGACAGGGGTGTGGATACCTGCCTCATCAGCTTGGATCAGGAGAAGGCCTTTGACAGAATATCGCACACCTACATGGGGGATGTGCTCTCCAAAATGGGCTTTGGGGAGGGAATTCGAAATTGGATCCAACTGCTCTACACTAACATCAGTAGCGCAGTCTCAATCAATGGGTGGGAAACAGATAGCTTTCCGATTAAATCTGGAGTCAGGCAGGGCTGTCCTCTCTCGCCTGTCCTTTTCGTGTGCTGCATAGAACCCTTTGCCGAGTCCATCAGGAAGGATCCGGGCATAAGAGGAGTGACGATCCCAGGCAGTGGAGGCACTCAGGTAAAAGCCTCCCTGTACATGGACGACGTCGCCGTCTTCTGCTCGGATCCGCTGTCGGTGCGCAGACTGATGCACGTCTGCGACCAGTTCGAACTGGCCTCGGGAGCCAAGGTAAATCGTGGGAAGAGCGAGGCCATGTTCTTTGGGAAGTGGGCTGACCGATCCTTTGTCCCCTTCACTGTCAGGGCTGACGGCCTGAAGGTGCTGGGGATATGGTTCGGAGGGACCGGGGCATGCGTTAGAAACTGGAAGGAGCGAGTGGCTATGGTGAAAAGGAAACTGGGCATGTGGGAGCGACGCTCCCTCTCCATTGCGGGTAAGAACCTGGTCATCAGGTGTGAGGTACTCTCGCTGTTGCTGTACGTGGCGCAGGTCTGGCCCATTCCACACTCCAGCGCGATGGCGATCACTCGAGCCATCTTCCGCTTTATCTGGAGGTCGAAAATGGATCGTGTCTGCAGGGACGCGATGTACAAGCCTCTCGATAAAGGGGGAAAAAACGTGCCCAACATCGCCCTCATACTGATGGCCACCTTTGTGTGTGGCTGCATCAAGCGGTGCGTAGACCCTCAGTACGCAAACACCAAGTGTCACTACGTGCTGAGGTTCTACCTGTCCCCGGTGTTGCGAAGGATGGGTCTGGCCACGCTGCCGCGGAACGCTCCAAGTAGTTGGACCGTGCCGTACCACCTGTCCCTGGTGGAAAAATTTATGCAGAAAAACACCTTTGACCACAAGTCCATCAGGCAGTGGTCAGCACGTAACGTCCTAGAGGCCCTGAGGGAAAAGGAGAGGGTGGACCCTGTGGGATGGTTCCCCGAGCAGACTGTCAAAGTCATTTGGCAGAATGCCTCATCGCCAGAACTTTCCAACAAGCACCAAGACGTAGCTTGGCTGGTGGTGAGAAAGGCCCTCCCCGTCAGATCCTTCCTACACGCCAGGAGTCTCACCCCCTCTGCACGTTGCCCTCGAGGTGGCTGTGGTGGGGAAGAGACCGTTGTTCACCTCCTTGTGGATTGTGCCTTTGCAAAGAAAGTCTGGAGAGAGATGCAGTGGTTGCTGTCGAGGTTCATCCCGAGCAGTTCTGTGACACAGGACTCTGTGCTCTACGGGCTGTTCCCAGGGACACACACCGAGACAAACATCGACTGCAGCTGGAGGATCATCAACTCGGTGAAAGACGCGCTTTGGACTGCCCGAAACTTGTTGGTCTTCCAGCACAAAGAGTTGTCCCCGACCGATTGTTGCGGACTGGCACAATCCAAAGTCCAGGACTACGTGCTGAGGGACGCACTAAAGCTTGGGGCAGCTGCCGCAAAGGCGCAATGGGGAAGGGTCGCTGTCTAAGACCTTTCTACCACAGCGCACCGAGAGACTGGGAACTGTTTAGAGCCCCTCGGGCTGTACAGATCAAAATGAAAGGCTGTAAATGATTGTAATATTGTTTGTACTGATGCACCTGGTGATACATTTTGTAAAAGTTTAACCTGGATTGTACCCTTGTAATGTTGTTTTTGAAATGGTTTTGAATGTGATTGAAGATTTTTATGAATAAAGTATATTTTTACAAAAAAAAAAAAATAAAAATAAATGCTGGCCTTACCCCTCTTTGAGTCCCTGACACACTGGTGGGAAGCGATCAAGGGAAACATCAAGAGGTTTTTCATCCTCAAAGGCACCCAGAAAGCTAGAAAGGAACAGAGGGAAATGTCCCGACTCCAGAAAAACATGCAGAATCTGCTCCGGCTGCAGTCGATGGGGGTCGATGTCAAGGAGGAGCTCCAAGAGGTGAAGAGCCAGCAAGCCTCGCACTTTGCCTCGGAGGCCTCCAAGATCATCTTCCGTTCCAGAGTCTGCTCAGTGGAGCAGGATGAGACGTGCTCACGTTTCTTCTTCCAAAAGGTACACAGAGAGAGCTCTGTGATCAGCAGCCTGAAGGAAGAAGACGGCTCAGTAAAGTCATCATGGTCCGACATTTTGAGGATCAGCAAATCCTTTTATGCCGGATTGTATGACGTGAAGCCCACGGACAGCACGGCCTCCCAGTCCTTCCTGTCCTCTATCACGGAGGTCTTAGACGACAGTACGCGGGAGAGCCTGGACAAACCGCTAACTCCTGATGAACTGACTAAGGCCCTTGAGTCCTTCGAGAAGAGTAAAACTCCCGGAAGCGACGGCTTGTCGGCGGAGTTGTATTCGGCTCTGTGGGACTTGATCGGCCCAGACCTGCTAGGAGTTTACGAGAGTATGCTCCTGGCCGGTAGTATGTCAGAATCCATGAGGAAAGGCATCATCACCCTCACCTACAAGCACAAGGGGGAAAGGGAGGAAATTAGAAATTGGCGACCCATTTCACTGTTGAATGTGGACTATAAGATTCTGTCCAAGGTCATCGCCAGTCGGGTCAAATCCGCTCTGGAATTGGTGATTCACCCTGACCAGACCTGCACTGTGCCGGGTAGAAAGATCTCTGACAGCCTCGCGCTGCTCAGGGATACGATTGCCTATGTACAGGACAGGGGTGTGGATACCTGCCTCATCAGCTTGGATCAGGAGAAGGCCTTTGACAGAATATAGCACACCTACATGGTGGATGTGCTCTCCAAAATGGGGTTTGGGGAGGGAATTCGAAATTGGATCCAACTGCTCTACACTCACATCAGTAGCGCAGTCTCAATCAATGGGTGGGAAACAGATAGCTTTCCGATTAAATTTGGAGTCAGGCAGGGCTGTCCTCTCTCGCCTGTTCTTTTCGTGTGTTGCATAGAACCCTTTGCCGAGTCCATCAGGAAGGATCCGGGCATAAGAGGAGTGACGATCCCAGGCAGTGGAGGCACTCAGGTAAAAGCCTCCCTGTACATGGACGACATCGCCGTCTTCTGCTCGGATCCGCTGTCGGTGCGCAGACTGATCCACATCTGCGACCAGTTCGAACTGGCCTCGGGAGCCAAGGTAAATCGTGGGAAGAGCGAGGCCATGTTCTTTGGGAACTGGGCTGACCGATCCTTTGTCCCCTTCACTGTCAGGGCTGACGGCCTGAAGGTGCTGGGGATATGGTTCGGAGGGACCTGGGCATGCGTTAGAAACTGGAAGGAGCGAGTGGCTATGGTGAAAAGGAAACTGGGCATGTGGGAGCGACGCTCCCTCTCCATTGCAGGTAAGAACCTGGTCATCAGGTGTGAGGCACTCTCGCTGTTGCTGTATGTGGCGCAGGTCTGGCCCATTCCACACTCCTGCGCGATGGCGATCACTCGAGCCATCTTCCGCTTTATCTGGAGGTCGAAAATGGATCGTGTCCGCAGGGACGCGATGTACAAGCCTCTAGATAAAGGGGGAAAAAACGTGCCCAACATCGCCCTCATACTGATGGCCACCTTTGTGTGTGGCTGCATCAAGCGGTGCGTAGACCCTCAGTACGCAAACACCAAGTGTCACTACGTGCTGAGGTTCTACCTGTCCCCGGTGTTGCGAAGGATGGGTCTGGCCACGCTGCCGCGGAACGCTCCAAGTAGTTGGACCGTGCCGTACCACCTGTCCCTGGTGGAAAAATTTATGCAGAAAAACACCTTTGACCACAAGTCCATCAGGCAGTGGTCAGCACGTAACGTCCTAGAGGCCCTGAGGGAAAAGGAGAGGGTGGACCCTGTGGGATGGTTCCCCGAGCAGACTGTCAAAGTCATTTGGCAGAATGCCTCATCGCCAGAACTTTCCAACAAGCACCAAGACGTGGCTTGGCTGGTGGTGAGAAAGGCCCTCCCCGTCAGATCCTTCCTACACGCCAGGAGTCTCACCCCCTCTGCACGTTGCCCTCGAGGTGGCTGTGGTGGGGAAGAGACCGTTGTTCACCTCCTTGTGGATTGTGCCTTTGCAAAGAAAGTCTGGAGAGAGATGCAGTGGTTGCTGTCGAGGTTCATCCCGAGCAGTTCTGTGACACAGGACTCTGTGCTCTACGGGCTGTTCCCAGGGACACACACCGAGACAAACATCAACTGCAGCTGGAGGATCATCAACTCGGTGAAAGACGCGCTTTGGTCTGCCCGAAACTTGTTGGTCTTCCAGCACAAAGAGTTGTCCCCGACCGATTGTTGCGGACTGGCACAATCCAAAGTCCAGGACTACGTGCTGAGGGACGCACTAAAGCTTGGGGCAGCTGCCGCAAAGGCGCAATGGGGAAGGGTCGCGGTCTAAGACCTTTCTGCCACAGCGCACCGAGAGACTGGGAACTGTTTAGAGCCCCTCGGGCTGTACAGCTCAAAATGAAAGGCTGTAAATGATTGTAATATTGTTTGTACTGATGCACCTGGTGATACATTTTGTAAAAGTTTAACCTGGATTGTACCCTTGTAATGGTGTTTTTGAAATGGTTTGGAATGTGATTGAAGATATTTTATGAATAAAGTATATTTTTGCAAAAAAAATAAATGCTGGCCTTGCCAGCAACACCCACGTCCTATAAAAGGAATAAAAATCTTTTCCTGGTTTCATCTTTGTAAATCTGCTGTGCACCCTCTCCAACGCCTCTATAATACTTATCATACAACGGTGACCAGAACGGCAAGGAGGACTCCAAATATGGTCAAACCAAGGTTCGACACAGATTTAACATAACTTCTCTACTTTTCAATTCTGAAACCCAGTGCTTGTGTTTTTTTTATGGCCTTGCTAACTTGTGGCGCAACCTTTAGTGATTGATGTATTTGTACTCTGAGATCCCTGTCACTTGCATCCCCCAAAAAGTGACCTCCCTATTCTCCCTACCAAAACATATTTGGCATTTGCCAATTATTTGCCCATTCTGCCCCAATGTCTTTTATCTATTCTTTCATGGGATGTGGGCATTGCCAGCATTTGTTGCCCAACCATAACTGCCCTTGAACTGAGTGGCTCGCTCGACCATTCAGAGGGCACTTAAGAGTCAACCACGTTGCTGTGGGTCTGGAGTCACATGTAGGTCAGACCAGGTAAGGATGGCAGATTTCCTTCTCGAAAGGGCATTAGTGAACCAGACAAGTTTTTTTTTAAAATGGCAATTGATGATGGTTTTCACGATCACCATCAAAGATGTCATAGACAAAAGGACAAAGGGGTGTGGACGGTGGTGATATTAGCTAAGGAATGTGCTAATGGTGACATTAAAGGGTAGAAAGCAAGACGAGCAAGTGACAGATAGCCCTAGAGGGGGTGGGGTGGGGAGGGAAGGTATTGAAATAGGCTAAAAGGTTGTCTATGACATCTTTGGCAATCTCTTCTTTGCCTCCACCTGTCGCTAGTCCTCTATCCAGCTCTACCTGTCCCACCCCCCTCAACCAGCTTATATTTCACCTCATTTCTATACTTCCTTAGTTCTGATGAAGTCATACGGACTCAAAACGTTAACAGTGTTCCTCTCCGCAAATGCTGTCAGACCTGCTGAGTTTTTCCAGCTATCTTTGTTTTTGCCTCTGGATTAATTGTCCACTGACATTACCACGATGTCACCAACTCCCCAACAATTTCTAATTTGTTCCAGTCCTCCTAGGTATTGACTGTCCCACGTTTGGTATCATCCACAAATATAGGAATTGTGATTTTTAAGTTTTCCCAATTGATTATATCAATATCAAATGCAAGTATTGCATAAAAATAAGGACACTTGAGTTTACAATTACATTTGAGTCTACAACAGAACATGGAAACAGGCCCTTCAGTTCACCTGGTCTGTGCTACAGTGTTTATGCTCCAAATGAGCATCCACCTAACTCTCTCCATCTCACCCCATCAGCCTATTCTGTTCCATTCTTCCACATTTGTGGATCCAGCTTTCTCCTTCAATGCCCTGTATGCTATTCAGCTCAACCACTCCTAAGTGGTACAGAATTCCACTTTCTCGTTCTCCGAGTAAAGGCATTTCTCCCGAGTTTCCTATTGGGTTTGCTCATGGTTCACCTGTGCTCCTCCGATTCTGGCTTCATTACCATAGGGACAACACATCAAAAAGTGGCTTCAAACTAGTGTCGTGAGGTTGTGGAAGACGCTGTCGGAATGCAAGGTTTTTTTTCCCCCTCAGTATTCAATGAATTCTGGAGGAATGTCAATGAGTTCCTTCAGAATCCAAGGATGCGTATTGTCCAGGCCCTCAGAATGTCTCACTTTAAGCTCGTGTGCCTGCTTGATTGTCATTGGTGTCAACTAACCTCTGCAACGCCTGCAACTTCACAAATTTGGAGCCTGCGTAACATCAGTTGTCATGCTGAGGCGAATCGACCAAAGTTTAAGTATTTAGGGAAACCGATTGCGTTGGTAGAGAGAAACAGGGGTTGTCCTCCTTGGAGCAAAGGAGGTTGAGGGAAGGTTTAAACACGATCATGACAGGTTTAGATAAGGTAGACAAACAAAAGGTCTCCCCATCAGCTGATGGAAGACACCAATGTAAAGTTTTGGGCAAGAGATTTTGTGGGGGTGGGGGTGGGGGAAGGGCAGCGAGGGGTAGCGACCTGGAATTCAATGCTTACCAGGGTGGCCGAGGCAGAGGTGATCAATGATTTTGTAAGGAAGTTGGATGGGCACTTAAGTGAAATAAACTTGCAAGGGTACAGCAAGGGAATGGGACAAATCAAGATAACTTGACAGAAGGGGCAGCATGGACTCAATGGGCTGACTTGCCTCCTTGTGTGTGTGTGGTTACGACTGTTACATATGCTGTGCACAAATTGGCCGCCTCTTTTCTTACAACAGTGACTACGCTTCGAAAAGTATTTAGTTTATGGTGAAGCGCTTTGGGACGTCCTGAGGTGGTGTGAAGCCCTACATAAATACAAAGCGTTTCCTTGATGGGAGGAGAGGAATTAGCTAGGCGTCCTGCTCCAGATCACCATCCAGTAGCAACAGATCACAACGGCAGCAGTCCCTGGGGTCAGGAGTTCAAATGCCCCCATTGCAGTCTGTGGGATGGCACTCTGTAAATCATGTGATTGCTTTTCATCCGTCCATCTTTCTTCAGGAGGGACTACCTCGATTGCTCTGCATGGGCCCGACAGGCTGAATGGCCTCTTCCTTTGCCATAATGACTCTATGGCACAAGAACACAAGAGTAAGGTGCTGGCCGCTTGAGCCTGCTTCACCATTCGATAAGACCACGGCTCATCTGATCATGGCCTTAACTCGATTTTCCTCTCTGCCCCAAAAGCCCTCGAGTTCCTTCGCCATCAAAAATCTAACTCAGCCTTAAATAGATTCAATGACCCAGTCTCCACTGAATGAGTCTTTTACAGTGCAGGAGGTGGCCATTCGGCTGACTGAGTCTTCACTGGCTCTCTGAAAGAGCATTCCACCTAGTCCCACTCCCCTGCCTTGTCCCCATAACCCCCTGCACATTCTTCTCTTTTCAGGTGGCAATCCAATCCCCTTTGGAATACCTCAAATCGAACCTGCCTCCACCACCCTCTCAGGGAGTTCGTTCCAGGCTCCAACTACCCTCTGGGTGAAAAGATTTCTCCTCACATCATTTTTTTCACTGCCGCCTGGGCAAGAGAATTCCAAACACTGACGACCCGAGAGAAAAAACATTCTCTTCGTCTCGGTCCGGGGACCCTACCTATTAAACTGTGTGTTACCTCGTTCTAGACTCCCCCATTAAGGGAAACATCCTCTCCGCATTCACCCTGTCATGTTCCCTCGGGATCTTATTAGTTTCAATAAGATCACCTCTCACTGGGACAGAGGAGTAGCAGCATGTCAAAGAAACTTCTGCTGGCTGGGACTCTCAGACCAGCGGACATGGCCTAAAAGTTAAGGGCCAGACATTTCGGGATGAAGAAACACTTCTATGCGTGGAGGGTGACAGGAATTTTGAACGGTCTTCTGCCAACAGCAGCTGATGCTGGTTCATTTTAACTCCAAAATTAGTAGGTTTCTGTTAACGAAAGGTATTAGGGGGAAAACGGCAGGTGTACACAGTTGGGTCACAGATCAGCCATGATCTCATTGAATAGCTTGAAAAAACTGGAGGGGCTAAATGGCCTCCCCTGCCTGTTGCTGTGTTCCCACCTGATCGCACTGAAGCCACCCCAGTGTCCCTATTAGGGAAACGGGCCATTCATTCCCCCCCCCACCCCCATCGCCACAAAACTGGGGCTTAATGTGCAGCCCAGGTCCTGGGGGTGTTGGGGGTGCAAGAGATCTCAGGACAATCATTTATTGCAAGCGCCTCTCGCCAACCTCAGCCCCCTTTCAGTTCCCCCTTTCAGAAATGAGACACGCGGCACAAAGTTCCCAAGTTGTATTTTTTTTAATGAAAGCAAAAAACATAATGTTTAATTTTGGTTTAAAAACAGAACTAGAATATATTTTGTAAAAGCAAAAACGCTTTTCCATGTTATGAGCTATCACACTTGCAAGTACGCACCCAGAGAGTGACAAGGGAAGAGGTGAGGGGGGGGTAAAGGAAACTGAAGAAAAAGAAAATGAGATCCCAGCACAGGCTGTGTGTGTTTGAGGGCATAACAAATATCGCCCTAGGTTTAACCAATGTCACCTTCACACACACAGGTAAGAGGTTAAGGATTCATTACCAGCTAAACCCTACATCTTTCTAACCCATCCATAAGGTACTTAAAAAGGCAACTTGTTAAAAAATATTTTAATGATCTTTTCTCTTATAAAGTGAGAGTTCACATTCCCGATAAAGAATCAAGTGTACAGTCACTAGGAGTGGGACTAACCCGGAGGGGCGGGGGGATTGTGGTTTGGGGAAGGAGCCAAGAGATTCGAGTCTCGTCTTTTCACCCCTCCTTCCCCCTCAGAGGTTGCTTGAGCCAATCGTCTCCACATCTGAGTCAGGCCACTTTGAGGTGGGAGGACCTTGGAAAAGTGGGTAACAGCCACCCCATTTGGGGTTTGAGAGAGAGCGAGAGTCGGTATGGGGACATAGTGACGGCGGGTGCAGAGGGACAGAACACCTGCCAGGGAGGGATGGCGGGAATGTGTGTGTGTCCATACATGGTATGCCACAAATAGGCAGGGTGCAAGGCCAGCTGCTACGGGAAGGGCACTGACTGACAGACAGACAGGGAGTTATGGGAATGGAAGGTCACTGTTCGAGGTAGCGCGGGAGGGAGTGGGATGGGTCGCTGCCTGCTTCAGTTGCACGTCCTGCTCTCCTGGGGTTACCTAGGGCGTCAGGTGATGGCAACCGGGTAAAGCATCCGTAACTGACCTAGCTCTCACTCTCCCACCCCCACCCATCCAGGCAGTGGGATGATCACATCGCCGGCAATGGCAAAGTGAGATGTTACCATTCTCGGCAGCTCTGCAGCCTTCCGTGCCCCCACCCAACAATGCATCGAGTGCTGGGCAATGCTACAGTGGAGCGGGGGGGCAGCTGCCCTCTATCAAAGTGAGCAACCCCCCCCATCTGGGAGTGGCTCCAGCACAGGCTGTCAAGAAGGCACCACTGTTAATGACTGACTGTATCTCTACTGATGTGAATCCAGCTCCCTCACACTGTCACTCAGTAACCCCTCTCTCCCAGCGTCCTGTGTTACTGACTGTATCTCTACTGATGTTAATCCAGCTCCCTCACACTGTCACTCAGTAACCCCTCGCCCCCAGCACCCTCTGTTACTGACTGTATCACTACTGATGTTAATCCAGCTCCCTCACACTGTCACTCAGTAACCCCTCTCCCCCAGCACCCTGTGTTACTGACTGTATCTCTACTGATGTTAATCCAGCTCCCTCACACTGTCACTCAGTAACCCCTCTCCCCCAGCGCCCTGTGTTACTGACTGTATCTCTACTGATGTTAATCCAGCTCCCTCACACTGTCACTCAGTAACCCCTCTCTCCCAGCGTCCTGTGTTACTGACTGTATCTCTACTGATGTTAATCCAGCTCCCTCACACTGTCACTCAGTAACCCCTCTCTCCCAGCGTCCTGTGTTACTGACTGTATCTCTACTGATGTTAATCCAGCTCCCTCACACTGTCACTCAGTAACCCCAGCACCCTATATTACTAACTGTACCTCTGCTTTGGTTAATTCAGCTCCTTCAGACCTACCCCAAGCCGGAAACTGGATTGATGCATCCCCCACGCCCCTCCCTAAACTGGCTCCGAGGTGCCGAGGATTGTTCGGGGTTATTGGGAATGTGTTATGCAGGAGGCAAACAGGCTGTGCTTAAGCAGCAGTCCCTTTAAAATTTGTGCAGCGCAAGGAACAGGCTGCATTCAGCGAAGCAAAACTAGAGAGAACATTATTCCTTGGGGCCTGCTGATATTCAGCACAGGCCCGGATTGGAGCCTGGGCCTTTCTTGGGTCTTGGCCTGATTCTGAGAGGGTGGAAACAAAGGCTGGACTGGCCAGTTTTTGAGGTGGGTGGGTGAGGGGGCAGGGGAGGGAGTGACATTTATCAGCGGAGTTGGTAACACTTAAGGATTCCTGGCCACTGAGAAGGCCAAGTACAAACTCAAACGCAGATTTCAGACACTCCCGGGTCAGAGGATGCAATTTCTTCAGCAAGTGACACAACGTCACACTGAGTAAAGTCCAAAAAGAGATACATAATAGATTTGTGTATTCATACAAGCAGCCCAGTGACAGACAATCCCAATAACACAAAGTCCCTATCAATCGGAGCCAGTTACACAACTCTGACCTTGAACAAGCCCAATGTAACATAGCAGCCTACATAACAAATCTGCCTGCCGACCAAATCGCAAAACGTTTTACCCCAGAGCAACAATCTGGAAACCTACACCGTCCTGTTCACCACCCCAACTCCCGCCACCCCCCCCCCCCACCACCAATAACACACGCCGCAGGTCTCCCCATCGGCTTGACTTCCCCCGGACCCCCGCAGCCCCCATGGGACTCGGTCGACTCAGGGAGATGTTACGAAGCTGAACCCAGTGGGCGCCCTCAGGCTACCACTGGCCACTCTGCCCGGTACGGGGAGGTGGGTACGAGACTCTCACGGTGATGAAGTGGTTGCCCACCCATCCTACCCCAACCCCCCCACCCCACACCCTTCAACCTTCAACGCCCACCACCACCCTCCCCCCCAACCCTGAATCCAGCTCCCGCTGACCTCTGCAGTACACTGTGTCTGCGGCGAGATCAAGCATCCCCAGATTTCTACACAATGGCAGTGCGTTGGATCACTGGGATCGTGGCACCCGCACAATGGGAAGGATGGAGGGGTTCTAAATGTTGGTTTTTGTGGGGGTGGGTACGGGCGTGTTTGTTACTCAGCAATCATGAAGCTGGAATGCTTCCTACAATCAAACCCCCAAGGACGCCGGGATAAATTGCAGCAGCCCACCACTGCAATGACCATGCCCCCACCCCTGCACCCACTGGCTACTTGAGACTGTCCGAGTCCCACTAGTTCAGTACCAAGCTAAGACTGGCACCTACCAAGTGTGGCAGTGGGAAGGCAGTGGAGCTGGGGGGGCGGGGAACGGGGGAACGATGGGGAGACGAGTTTCAGAGGACCCTTCCGCCTCACCCGATTCAACTGAGGCGAGAGCAGCTTCCGAAAAGGGAGCTGCCCCATCGTCCCCGATCGGACACGTCTGAACGTTGATGGGTGCAGAGGCTGCCGTGCGCAGCGAGTTAAAGATGCTGTGCGGATTATACCTGCAGGAATGCAGTGGGTTAATGGGTGTCCGCTAAAAAAACCAAAAAAAATCGCTTCATATATATAAAAAGCAGCTCGAGTATCATCACCGCTTCATATCCTGAAGACACATGACTACCCAAAACAGCACAGGGTCCGGGGGGGGTGGAGAGGGTGGCGGGGTGGGTGGACGGGCACGTGTTCCAATCCGAAGATCCTCTGCTCAAGCTGACATACCCGTCTTGCAATGTCTCGAGCGACAATCTCCCACGTGCCCGGCTTCGGGTTCCCCGCTGCATAATTCAGCGTCTAACCGAGCTGCACCCCACCCTCTTCACCTCCAGTGCGAATTTCATTATTTACAAACCGCCCCCCGCCCCCCCCACTTTTAATTAAAAAGACAAACAGGTTAAAACCGGCCGAGTACCAAGTGACTGAAAAGGCCCCCCCCAGCCCGACCGAGGGAATGAACGGAAGGGACCGTGTTTCTCACTGCGCCTGGAGCCGGCCGGGACAGCACAGCTTTTACCCGCGGGTGAATCCGTTGGCACTGTGAGCGTTTGCCAATCAGGCAAATACACACACACACACACACCCTGACTGGCAGAGCCCTCTTGCGACTGCACCTAGACTGGCGTCCACCCTTAGCGTCGGCAGAAATCCACCCAGGAGGTTGGTGGGGGGTGGTTTGAGGGATTAGATGGAGGCGGGGAAACAGAAAAATCCCATCTCTCTCTCTGCCTCCAGAGCGGCTTAAACCCCACCCCTCTCCGCTGCTGCTCTGTTTAAAAACGAGGAACGGGGGGGGAGGGCGGGACCAAAAAGGCAAGGAAACTGGGAGGGAAAAGGCCAAGAGGACAGGGAAGTTACACACGTCTCCTCCTCCTCCTCCTCCATGCCCCCCTGCGCCTCCGCCCACAAAGCACCTGCGACAGATTATACCCCGCCCAAGGTTTTTGGCAGGCCAAATCAGGGAGCATGACATTCGGGCTGGTGCTACGGGAGAGGCTGACAGTGTGAAGGCCGCCGGGTTTTCACCGCACCAGCCTGCTGCCGGTCGTGATTCAATGGGAGCCGAAACGAAGGGTGAGCCGGGCGCCGACGTGCTGTGAACTGTTACCGACGGCGACGTGTGTTTGCTGGGTGGGGGAGGGGGGAACGACAGTTCATCCCCCCCCCCCCCACCACCGGTGAACCGGACACAAAGTCGGCGCGAACGGATATGATATGCCAGTTGAAATTCCTTGCGGATTGGATATGAATTCAATGCGAACTAAAGTTCATTTGCGGATTCGGCTGCGAATTCAACGTGAAAGGGGGCGTGAATTCATTGGCAACTGGAATTCCATGCCAGCCGGGCGCGGATTCGGAGCTCGCTCACTGGCGCGCGTGAACACAGTGGGGGGAGCTGTTCGTGGTACCTTAGCTCATGGCCTGCGGCTATCGGCTTGGCCACCCGGTCTTCGCCTCTCACTGCCGCACCCAACAACCCGGATTCGCACGCCCCTCCCTCGGCTCCCGAAAGCTCGCCACCTCGCCCCGTACATCTCGCCTTAAAGGGGCCAGCGTCCCCGTTCCGCGAGCTGCCAACTCCCTTCTGAAGCCAGGCCTCACCGCAACACGCGAAATACGTCGCCGGTCGCTTACCCACTACCCGCCAAACCCGCAACGCGTCACCCCGCCCCACGCCCCCACCAAACTCCTCTTCCACACCATGTCAGCACTGGGGAGAGGGGGAGGGGAGAGAGGGAACAAGCCTCCTCCCTCTATTCCGAGACACCACCCTCTCCCCACCCTCGCCCTCCCACCCGCCTGCCCACCCACCCCGGGATCTTAGAAAAATAAAGTAGGAAAGTTCGGTTTAATTGGAAGCCGCTCGGCGCTTGTTGCCTGCTCCTGGTCGCCGGTGAAGCCCACGCGCCCGGGGTGCCATGGCGGCTAGTGGAGGGGGGGCGGGGGGGTGCCCCGCATCGGCTGGAGGGGCACCCGTTCTGTGCCCTCTTCTACCGTGGCTTTCCAGAGAGCCTGTCGGGTGGGGGAGAAAGAGAGAAGAGAACGAGTGTCAGTGGCGTTCGACCGAGTCAGGCGATCAACAAGCTGAGCCAAACAGCTGCCATTTTACAATGCGCGCGGTGGTGGGGGGGAGACGAGGGCCCACTTGCTCTCTGACCTTTCACCACCTGGGGTCTGGAGGGTCAACTCGGACAGAGGGGATGAAGGGCTCCTTTTGCTGATGGTGGGAGGGGGGTTTGGGGAGGGGGGGCCAGGGCGGAGGCACGTTAGGAATGGAGTCGAGCGATGGGTCAGCCAACAACGTCAACAAGTCTCTATCTATACAGCAGAAGGAAAACATCCCAAGAAGAAAATGTCAAACAAAACAAACTAAATAAAGAGACAAAAGCAAAATACTCCAGATGCTGGAGACCTGAAATAAAAACAGAAAGTGCTGGAAAAACTCAGCAGGTTTGGCAGCATCTGTGGAGAGAGAAACAGAGTTCATGCTTTGCCTCCAATGCAACTATTCTTCAGTACATAGGGCGGCGGCGGGACATAAAGCTTGGTCAAAGAGGCAAACAGGTTTTTAAGGAGCATCTTAAAGGGGGGAAAGAGATTGAAGCGGAGAGGTTTAGGGGGGGTGGCGGGAATTCCAGAGCTTAGGGCCCAGGCAGCTGAAGGTACGGCCGCCAGTAGCAGAGCGATTAAAATCAGGGGATGAGTAAGGGGCCACAACTGGGGGAGTGCAGAGGTCTCGGAGGGTTGCAGGGGGCTTGAAGGGATCACAGAGATAGGACGGGGAGGGGGGTGACGCCATTGAGGAATTTGAAAATAAGCACAGAATTTTAAAACTGAGGTGCTGCCGGGCTGGTGGCCAATGTTGGCCACCGAGCGTGGAGACTTGGTGTGGTGGGTTAGGGTTAGGGCGGTGCTGAAGGGCGAACAAGACTTGGTGCGAGTTAGAACATGAGGCAAAAAGTTTTTTTTTGACAAGAGTGGAAGACGGGAGGCCAAGAGAGCAATAGAGTAGCCAAGAGGTAACCAAGATGAGAGTGAGGTGATGAGGCTGAGCACATGTGCCAAACAGCGGCCATTTAATAACACGATTAGGTCAGGCGTTTTCTCACGTGTTTGCGCAGGCTCGATGGGCCGAAGGGCCTCTTCTGCGCTGAGAGATTCTGTGACGGCGCAGGTATGGGATCGGAAGCTCATCTTGAGCGCAAACAGGACACCAGGGGTGCGGCCGGTCTGGTCTTTCAACCTCAGGGCGGTTGGTTCATTCCCATCGAGCAAAATCCCCAAATGGCCCAAAACCTTCCTCATTCTTTACCTTTCACACTCACGTGATGAACGGATGCTTCAACCCAAGTGGCCACTCAGGGTTGTGCGCATCTTTGGAATTCCCAACCCAGTGGACTGTGAATATACTCAGCGGCTGGGTATATTCAAAGAGTGAGTGATAGATTTTTGGGTGCTAAGGGAATCAAGAGACGTGGGGATAGGGCGAGAAAGTGGAGCTGACGCAGGTCAGCCATGATCTTAACGAATGATGGCACAGGCTTGAAGGGACAAATAATCTACTCCTGCGCTGGTTCCTTGAGTCATAGTCTCCATGAAGTATTTTGCAGCTGGGAAACGCTTTGGGACGTCCCAAGGCTGCGAGGGGCGCGGTTTGAAAAGACAGTCCCCTCCCTTCTGTCCGCAGCCAGTTTGCATCGCCAGCAATTCTGGTGCTCTCTTGTCCTTGCCTGATACTTACTGTAATTTGGACTCCAGCACATTCAGCGTCTGCCTGTCGACGTAATGGGAGAACAGCGCCAGGAGATTCGTGGGCACGAACGAAGGTTTGGCCAGCGATGCCTGTGGAACCTTCAGCAGCTCCCGGGTCACGGCAAACACCAATTCAGTCCTGAACAGTGGGAGAAGAGAGCGATCAGAAGAACAAGTCCACTGAGGCTAAACTCGAAAAGATCATACATTCACCAGCCGCCGTGAACCCAGCCCTCTGAAAGACTCCCTTGGACAGGTACCGCATGGGTTAGATACAGAGCAAAGTTGTTCCCTCTACACTGTCCCCATCAAATATCCCAGGCCAGGTACAGCACGGGGTTAGATACAGAGTAAAGCTTCCTCTACACTGCCCCCATCAAACACTCCCAGGCCAGGTACAGCACGGGGTTAGATACAGAGTAAAGCTTCCTCTACATTGTCCCACCAAACACTCCCAGGCCAGGTACAGCACAGATTGAAATACAGAGTAAGGCTCCCCCTACACTGTCTCATCAAACGCTCTCAGGCAGATACAGCACAGTGTGAGATACAGAGTAAAGCTCGCTCTACATTGTTCCCATGAAACACAGGGCAGGTACAGCATGAGGTTGGTACAGAGTAGATCTTCCTCTGTACTGTCCCCATCAAACACTCCTAGGACAGGTACAGCACAGGGTTAGATACAGAGCAAAGCTCCCTCTACACTGTCCCCATCAAACACTCCCAGGACAGATACAGCACTGGGTTCGATACACAGTAAAGCTCCCTGTACATTGCCCCATCAAATACTCCTAGCACAGGTACAGCACGTGGGGGAAGAGTTTTTTTTATTAATTCACGGGATGTGGGCTTTGCTGGCTGGGCCAGCATTTATTGCATGTCGCTACTTGCCCTTGAGGTGATGGTGAACTACCTTCATGAGCCGGTGCAGTCCATGAAGTGTAGGTACACCCACAGTGCTGTTAGGAAGGCAGTTCCTGGATTTTCATCCAGTGACAGTGAAGGAACAGCGATATATTTCCAAGTCAGGATAGTGAGTGATTTAGAAGGGAACTTCCAGGTGGTGCTGTTCCCATCTATCTGCTGCTCTTGTCCTTCTAGATGGTACTGGTCATGGGTTTTGGAAGGTGCTGTCTGAGAAGCCTTGGTGAATTCCTGCAGTGTAGATGGTACACACTGCTGCGACTGTGAGTCGGTGGTGGAGGGAGTGAATGTTTGTGGATGTGGTGCCAATCAAGCGGGGCTGCTTTGTCCTGGACGGTATTGAGCTTCTTGAGTGTTGTGGGAGATGCACTCACCCAGGCAAGTGGGGAGTATTCCTCCTAACTGGTGCCTTGTAAATGGTAGATAGGTTTTGGGGAGTTAAGAGGTGAGTTGCACATCACAGGATTCCCAGCCTCTGACCTGCTCTTGTAGCCACAGAATTTATATGGCTTGTCCAGTTCAGTTTCTGGTCAATGGTAACCCCAACCTCCCCCCGCCCACATAATGTTGATAGTGGGGGATTCAGTGATGGTAATGCCATAGGATGTCAAAGGGTGATGGTTAGATTGTCTCTTGTTGGAGATGGTCATTGCCTGGCACATGTTTGGTGAGAATGTTACTTGTCACGTGTCAACCCAAGCCTGGATATTGTCCAGGTCCTGCTGCATTTGGACATGGGCTGCTTCAGTGTCTGTGGAGTCGCGAATGGTGCTGAACATTGTGCAATCACCAGCGAACATCCCCACTTCTGACCTTATAATGGAAGGAAGGTCATTGATGAAGCAGCTGAAGGTGGTTGGGCCTAGGACACTACCCTGAGGAACTCCTGCAGTGATGTCCTGGAGCTGAAACGACTGACATCCAACAACCACAGACATCTTCCTTTATGCTAGGTATGACTCCAACCAGTGGAGAGTTTTTCCCTGATACCCATTGACTCCAGTTTTGCCAGGGCTCCTTGATGTCACACTCAGTCAAATGCAGCCTTGATGTCAAGGGCAGTCACTCTCACCTCACCTCGTGGGTTGAGCTCTTGTCCATGTTTGAACCAAGGCTGTAATGAGGTCGGGAGCTCAGTGGCCTTGGCGGGACCCAAACTGGGCATCAGTGAGCAGGTTATTGCTAAGCCGCTTGGTAGCACTGCTGATGACCCCTTCCATTACTTTACTCATGATCGAGAGTAGACTGATTGGGTGGTAATTAGCCGGGGTGGATTTGTCCTGCTTTTTGTGTACAGGACATAGCTGGGCAATTTTCCACATAGCCGGGTAGATGCCAATGTTGTAGCTATACTGCAACAGCTTGGCTAGGGGCATGGTAAGTTCTGGAGCATAAGTCTTCAGTACTATTGCGGAATATTGTCAGGGCCCAAAGCCTTTGCTCTATGCAGTGCCTTCAGCTGTTTCTTGATATCACAGAGCGAATCGAATTGTCTGAAGACTGGCATCTGTGATGCTGGGGATCTCCGGAGGAGGCCGAGTTGGATCGTCCACTCAGCATTTCTGGCTGAAGATTGTAGCAAATGTTTCAGCTTTACCTTTCGCACTGATGTGCTGGGCTCCCCCACAGTTGAGGATGGGGATATTGGTGGAACCTCCTCCTCTGGTGAGTTGTTTAATCGTCCACCACCATTCACGACTGGATGTGGCAGGACTGCAGAGCTTTGGTCTGATCTGGTTGTGGGGTCGCTTAGCTCTATCACTTGCTGCTTATGCTGTTTGGGGCGCAAGTCGTCCTGTGTTATAGCTTCACCAGGTGGACATCTCATTTTTAGGTATGCCTGGTGCTGCTCCTGGCATGCCCACCTGCACTCTTCATTGAACCAGGGTTGATCCCCTGGCTTGATGGTAATGGTAGAGTGGGGGATATGCTGGGCCATGAGGTTACAGATTGTGTTCGAGTACAATTCTGCTGCTGCTGATGGCCCACAGCGCCTCATGGTTTTCTAGACTTGAGTTGTCAAACCTCTTCGAAATCTATCCCATTTAGCACGGTGGTAGTGCCGCACAATATGATAGGCGGGACTTCGTCTCCATAACGACTGTGTGGTGGTCACTCCTACCGATCCTGTCATGGACAGATGCAGCTGCAGCAGGATGAGCTATATTCTTCCCTCCTGTTGGTTCCCGCACCACCTGCTGCAGACCCAGTCCAGCAGCTATGTCATTTAGGACTCGGTCAGCTTGATCAGTAGTGGTGCTACCGAGCCACTTTTGGTGATGGGCATTGAAGTCCCTCGCCTAGAGTACATTCTGCGCCCTTGCCACCCTCAGTGCTTCCTCCAAGTGGTATTCAACATGGAGGAGCACTAATTCGTCAGTGATTTTCGATGCTGGGTGGTCTGTCCGGTTTCATTTGTAGCAGTTTGATACAATTGAGCGGCTAGGCCATTTCAGAGGAATTTAAGAGTCAACATTGCTGTGGGTCTGGATCACAGGTAAGGGCAGCTGATTTCCTTCCCTCAAGGACATTAGTGAATTCCAGATTTTTATTTCATCTGCCGTGGCGGGATTTGGACCCAGGTCCCAAGGGCATTACTAGTTCAGCGACAATACCACTGTGCCATCGCCTCCCTCTGCACTGTCCCCCATCACACACTCCCAGGGCAGGTACAACATGGGGTTAGATACAGAGTAAAGCTCCCTCTACACTGTCCCCATCAAACACTTCCAAGTAAGGTACAGCACGAGGTTAGATACAGAGATAAGCTCCCTCTACGCTGTCCCCATCAAACACTCCCAGGGTAGGTACAGCACGGGGTTTAATACAGAGTAAAGCTCCAGCCCACTGTCCTATCAAATTTCCCAGGGCAGGTACAGCACAGGTTAGATCCACAGAAAAGTTTCATCTGCACTGTCCCTTCAAACATCTCAGAGAAGGTACAACATGGGTTGGAGACAGAGTGATACTCCATCCACACTTGCTAACAAGTGCAAAAGCTACCAGGGCCGTTCTAGCACAGGGTTAGATAAAGATTCAAGCTCCCTCTACACTGTTCCATCAAACGTCCCCAGGACAGTTGCAGCACGGGGTTAGATACAGAGTAAATCTCCTTCTACACTGTTCCATCAAACTCTCCCAGGACAGGTACAGCACAGGGTTAGATATAGATTAAAGCTCCCACTACACTGTTCCATCAAACTCTCCCAGGACAGGTAAAGCACAGGTTAGATAGAGTAAAATTCCCTCTACACTGTCCCACCAAATACAGACAGATACAGCACAGTTCTGAAGAAGAGTCATATTTAAGTTAAAATTTTAACTTCTGTTTCTCTCCACAGATGCTGCCAGGTTTGCTTTTTCCAGCACTTTCTATCATAGTATGGTTACAGTGTAGGAGGCCATTCGGCCCATCAAGTCTGCACTGGCTCTCTGAAGATCATTCCACCTTGTCCCACTCTCCTGCCTTATCCCCATAACCTTGCACATTCTCTCTCTTCAGAGAGCAATCCAATTCCCCTTTGAATGCTTCGTTTGAACCTGCCTCCACCACCCTTTCAGGAAGTTTGTTCCAGACTCCAACCATCCTTGGGGTGAAAAACTTTTCCTCACATCACATTTACTCCTTTTACCAAATATTTTGAATCTGTGCCCTCTTGTTTTTTTTTTCCCGATTTTATTTCAGACACACCATGTTAGATACAGAACAAAGCTCCCTCGACACTGGCCCATTCAACACTCCCAGGGCAGAAATCGCATGGTTACTTAGATACAGAGTAAAGCCTCCTCTACACTCCCATCAAACACTCCCAGGACAGGCAAAGCACAGGGTTAGATACAGAGTAAAACTCCCTCTACCGTGTCCCATCAAACACTCCCAGAGCAGATACAGCTGGAGTTAGATGTGAAGTAAAGCTCTCTTTACAATGTTGCAGTTTTTAAGTCACTGCTGCGTATCCTTTGTAAGAACGCACGAAAACGAATTAGGAGTAGGTCACTAGGCTCCTCGAGCCTGCTCCGCCATTCAATAAGATCATGGCTGATCTTAATGTAGCCTCAACCCTACATTCCTGCCTACCCACAATAATCTTACAACCCCTTGTTAATCAAGAATTAACAAGGGGCTGAAAGGTTATGTAGAAAGGTTGTGCAGATTAACCACCTAAAGCTCTTGATTAGGTTCCAGCTTTTTATGCACTCATGAAGCTGACATAAAACTTCGAAATGTAGTAAACAGCGAGGAACGGGATGATACGGAGGTGGAAGTTGGGACTCTCGCTAATGCAGTGGTCGGCAGCTCATCACCTGGATGTTCTGCTCAAAACCACTCACCATCCCGACTTGGAAATATATCGCCATTCCTTCACTGTTGCCAGATCAAAAATCCTGGAATTACCCCCCCCACCCACCCCTTGCACACCCCCACTCCCAACAGCACTGTTGGTGTACCCACACCCCATGGACTGCAGCGGTTCAAGAAGGCAGCTCACCACCACCTTCTCAAGGGAAATTAGGGGTGGGCAATAAATGCTGGCCTAGCCAGCGATGCCCACATCCCGTGAATGAATAAGGAAAAAACCTGAGGTGGTGAATAGCCTGATCCAGTATCAGGCAGTGGAAAGGGATGGAGTCGGTAAAATTTCTGGCTGAGACTCACCACCTGTTGTCCTGCATAAGTTCGCTGGCTGCCTCTGAGCTCTGTAACCTCTCCCCTTGGCTC
The DNA here is from genome assembly GCF_964194155.1 of Cetorhinus maximus. Classification (NCBI taxonomy): domain Eukaryota; kingdom Metazoa; phylum Chordata; class Chondrichthyes; order Lamniformes; family Cetorhinidae; genus Cetorhinus; species Cetorhinus maximus. The sequence goes on along the minus strand of NC_135913.1, from coordinate 582,825 downwards.
AGGATCATGTAGAACAATGTCAGTCCAAACTGGCAAAAACAATTCGAAAAACACACTAAAATGAAAAGACCGAGTACTTCTGTCAACACGGCAACCTTCAGGCCCACAGGACATCCCAAAGCACTTTGCAGCCAATGGAGTACTTTACTGAAATAAGTCACTGTCGCAATGGAAGAATTAGCACACAGCAAAGTTCCACAAACACCAATACGAAAATGACCTGGATAATCTGTTCTTTTTAAAATTGATATTGATTGGAGGATAAATCGAGGGCACTGGAGTATCATTGATTCAAAACTCCTTCAGTCGCACCCCTCCTGGTGTGCCTTTACATGGGTGACTATTTGTCCCTTCCAAGTCTGTTAAGTGCTTTGGTGGGGGTGGCACGTCCTTTCCACATTAGAACACAATACAAGTATCACCAAAACATCACTGCCCCCTAGCTCAACTCGCACCCTCAAACTGAGGGCCAAACCGGGCTGCAATGCCTCGATTCCAAAATTCTCCATTCCTGCGTCTACATCCCTGCATGGCCTCAAACCTCCCTATCTCTGTGACTGATTCCAGCCCCTACAACCCTCCCGATCTCTGTGACTGATTCCAGCCCCTACAACCCTCCCGATCTCTGTGACTGATTCCAGCCCCTACAACCCTCCCGATCTCTGTGACTGATTCCAGACCCTACAACCCTCCCAATCTCTGTGACTGATTCCAGCCCCTACAACCCTCCCGATCTCTGTGACTGATTCCAGCCCCTACAACCCTCCCGATCTCTGTGACTGATTCCAGCCCCTACAACCCTCCCGATCTCTGTGACTGGTTCCAGCCCCTACAACCCTCCCGATCTCTGTGACTGATTCCAGCCCCTACAACCCTCCCGATCTCTGTGACTGATTCCAGCCCCTACAACCCTCCCGATCTCTGTGACTGATTCCAGCCCCTACAACCCTCCCCATCTCTGTGACTGGTTCCAGCCCCTACAACCCTCCCAATCTCTGTGACTGATTCCAGCCCCTACAACCCTCCCGATCTCTGTGACTGATTCCAGCCCCTACAACCCTCCCGATCTCTGTGACTGATTCCAGCCCCTACAACCCTCCCGATCTCTGTGACTGATTCCAGCCCCTACAACCCTCCCGATCTCTGTAACCCCCTCCAGCCATTACAACCCTCCCTATCTCTGTAACCTCTTCCATCCCCTACAACCCTCCCTATCTCTGTAACCCCATCCAGCCCCTACAACCCTCCCTATCCCTGTAACCTCCTCCAGCCATTACAACCCTCCCTATCTCTGTAACCTCCTCCAGCCCCTACAACCCTATCTCTGTAACCCCCTCCAGCCCCTACAACCCTCCCTATCTCTGTAACCTCCTCCAGCCCCTAGAATCGTCCCCATCTCTGTGACCTCCTCCTGCCCCGACAACCCTCTGAGTTCCTCCAGCCCCTGCACCACTCCCTATTTCTGTAACTTCCTCTCGCTCTACACAACCCTCTCCCCATCTGTTACTTCTTACTACACATCTTATCCTTCCCCATTACACTGTCAGCTCACCCTACCCTCTCTCCCCCATTCGCCTGTGCTTCCAAATCTCACTTATTCCCCCATTTCACGCCCAACCCCCCACTCATCACTCCCACCCACCCCCCATTAATTTACCCATCCCCACCCCCCTCAAACCATTCCCATCCGTGGACCCCCCCCACCACCACCACCTCCAGCAATTCCCACCCATTTCCCTCCGCCTATTCTTGTTACCTTGTTCTGCAGGATGGACGGGAAGTGGCTCCCGGGTTGGCCGGAGTGAGCCGAGCCGGTCAGCTGCTGGAGGAGCTCGGTCAGCGCGCTGGACGGGAGCCGATTGACCAGCAGGGAGCAGGGCTCGGTCAGGCAGGGCAGCACCTGCAACAAGACAGGACAGCAGCTTGACGGCACAGCGCCAAATGGCATAAACACATGCTCAGACACATGACACCCCCCACCCCGCCCCTCACCAGCCCACGGCTCTCTCTCACAACTTCAATCCTTCGCGCTGAGGAGACGACGGGGGCACCTCTGCATCGAGTCGCTGGGTAAAGCAGCCAACAAGCCTCATCCCAATGTATCTCATTGCCACCTGGCTTCCTCACCCACCCACCTTTCCCCCAACGCCCAGGTTTCCAGCTGTACAACCCTCAGCCGTTGATCAATTGCACTCCTCCCTTCCCCTGCAGGGGGCACTGCACAGGCACCAGAGAGCAAAGTCTCCCGCAGCACCGCATTCGCTCCTCACACAGTCTCAGGGTTAGATGCAGGCAAATCAACTCGATACTATTCCCATCAAACACTCCCAGGACAGGTACAGCACCGGGTTAGATACAGAGTAAAGCTCCCTCTACACTGTCCCCATCAAACACTCCCAGGACAGGTACAGCACGGGGTTAGATACAGAGTAAAGCTCCCTCTACACTGTCCCCATCAAACACTCCCTGGACAGGTACAGCACGGGGTTAGATACAGAGTAAAGCTCCCTCTACACTGTCCCCATCAAACATTCCCAGGACAGGTACAGCATGGGATTAGATACAGAGTAAAGCTCCCTCTACACTGTCCCCATCAAACTCTCCCAGGACAGGTACAGCACGGGGTTAGATGCAGAGTAAAGCTCCCTCTACACTGTCCCCATCAAACATTCCCAGGACAGGTACAGCATGGGATTAGATACAGAGTAAAGCTCCCTCTACACTGTCTCCATCAAACTCTCCCAGGACAGGTACAGCATGGGGTTAGATACAGAGTAAAGCTCCCTCTACACTGTCCCCATCAAACACTCCCAGGACAGGTACGGCACGGGGTTAGATACAGGACAGAGACAAGCTGAGTTCAACAGGGGCTCTGACTGTGATTAACTCCCTTCCCAGAACGTGGTAAATTTATTTAGTCTGGGGCAGCATCCACTCACAATCAGGCCGTTCAGAGAGAGGCCCGTTGGGCTGTGTCGCCAGAAGTCAATGTCATGCAACAGGCTTCAACGACTCGCATACAGCCATTACCCCTCAAACCTGTGGCGAGTTTAGGGAAACAGGCACAAGTGATGGAAATGAGACGATAAAGGGTGAAATGAGGACTCCAGGTTGCACAGACCAGGCTTGTATGCTCCAAGATTAAGAGGTGGACGAACTCAGGTGTTTAAACAGATTAATGAAGTCGATAGTGGAAGGGCCATTTGTCCAGAACGGGATGCAACCTTAAAATTACAGGGCCGATTCCAGGCAGCACTTCTTCACACAAAAGGTCCTGGGAAGTGGAAACTCTCCCCCCAAAAAAACCTGTAGAGGCTGGGGGTGAATTCACAATTTTAACACTGTGACGGGCCGACTTTTGTTGGATGTGGTCATTAAGGGTTATGGGAGCAAGAGGAATGGACGGAATTAAGATAGCATGCAACCGCGATTTATTGGAATGGCAAGACAGGCTCAAAGGGGCCGAATGGCCACCTCCAGCTCCCACATGATAGGCTCGAGGGGCTGAATGGCCAACTCTCGTTCCTGTGTAACAGGCTGGAGGGGGTTAAATGGCCTCCTCTTCCTAGGTAGCTGGCTCGAAGGGCTGAATGGCCTCCTCCTGGAGCTACCTCCCTGGAGAAATATTTCCAAATCTTTTGATGTTTGCTGAGGTGGCGGGGTGGGGGGGGATATTGGCTGACACACTTGGAGAATGCAATTTTCTTCATCCAATAGTGATACAGGGTCTGACGGGTAGTGGAAACAGGTTCAATTGTGGCAGGAACCAGAGGGGATAGATTTAAGGAGATTGGCAAAAGAACTAAGGAGATGACGAGAAACATGTTTTCCCGCAATGAGCTGTTTTGATCTGGAAAGCGCTGCCTGAAAGGATGAAGGGAGTACATTCAACATTAACTTTCGAAAGGGGAATTGGAAGAAAACTTGAAAGAAAAATATCGAGATGGGATGGGAAAGTGGCACTGGGATAGAAGATTAGCTACGATTTTACTGACTGGCAGAGCAGACTTGAGGTGACATCTGACTCACTCCTACTCCCAGTTATTACGGCATGAGGGAGGGACGGGATAGGATGGCGGGGAATAAATCGAAGAAGCTCTTTCAAAAGGACCAGTCTGGGCAAGATGTGCTGGGTGGTCTCCTCCTGCGCTGTGGGGTTCTGCACAACCTCAATCCACCAGAACAGGAAACGAAGGCCTGGGATTTAATATCTCACCGAGAGGAACGCCCTTTGGAGCCTCATTTGCGCAGTCACGCCACAGGGCGACCCTTGACCCCTGACCTGAAAGCACTGGGTCGCCACCCTGCACCCCCAAACGATTGAGCCACGGATGCCCCATGGTTCACCCCCCGACTGCTGCCCGCTCCATCCAGTGGGCAGCCACTCACCTCATCCTGACTGTCCTTCTTGACCAGGTAGGGGAGGTTCCGGGCAGTCGCCAGCACCACATTGGCAGCCTGCTCTGTGCTGAGGAGGAGCAAGACCTTCGCAGCCAGTCGCTTGCCCTTACGTATGCACATGATCTGTACAAAGTGGTCGTCGGTGAGTCTGTGAACAGAGGGAGGCGGTTACAACACCTGCCATGGCTCCCTGAAAGAAGAACAACTCCCACCCATCCTCAAGGTTTCCCAACGCCCTTAGTTACTCAGCTTAAACCCCATCTGGCCAGTGCCCAGATTCCCTCTCCGGAACACCCCCAACCCCAACCACTATCGCCTCCTCTATTCCACGCCCCAATCCCTGCCACACACACACACACATATACAGAAGCTCCCCCCTCACACACACGCGCGCGCCTTCCCACGCTCGCACCTCCCCCACCCCCTCCACACCCCACACTCACCCCCAAAACTCACTCACACACACACACCTACCTCTCGGTGCCGTGAGCCTGCTTCCCTCGCAAATTCTCGTACATCTGAACGATCTTGGCCTTCCTGTGCTCCAACACGGCCGGCCGCTCCTCCTCACTCACTTGCAGGAACTTCTTCTCCAAGTCCTGCACATCCAGCACCAAACTGTAGGTCTGAAGAGAGGGGTGGGTAGAGAGAGCGAGACGGGGGGAGGCAGACGGACAGAGAGGAGGAATCAGTACAGGTTACAAGCAAGAGCCGCACCAGACTGCATCTTTCAGAGCACGAACAGTTTTACACAGCCCCCAACCGCAGTCTCACCCAGTACTGGAGGGGGGGGTGGGGGACAACGTTGTAAAAACTGGAGCCGTGGGTCAGGCTTTATCGACCCACAGCACCCAAACCAGGAATCACTGCCACCGATGCACAGTGGCAGCGGTGTGCGCCATGTCCAAGATGCACCGGAGCAACTTGCCAAGGCTCATTCGACAGAACCTACCAAACCCTCAACCTCGACCGCCTAGAAGGACAAGGGCAACAGACGCATGGGAACGCCACCACCTGCAAGTTCCCCTTCGAGCCCTGCACCATCGTGACTTGGGACTGTACCACTGACCTTTCACCACCCCCCCCCCCCCCCCCCCCCCGACCTCTCAGGGCCTGGGCGTCGTATCCAGACCCGCGTGTGGGTGCGAAGGCAGTGGCGTCAGAGACTGACCATGCACCCTGCGCGGCAAATTCAAATCTGACCCGAGAGGCACTGACTGAATATCGTCGACTCTCTCTTTCCGATGCTTCCGCAGCCCAGGGAAGACATGTCGCGCTGCAGCCGAGTGGAGGTTTCTGACCAACACTGAGACACTTTACAGCACAGAAAGGGGTCATGCGACCCAGCAGATGGTGTCTGTGCCACACACAAGGCTCCCCCGACACCGACTCTTCTGCCCCCTTTCATTCTCGTGTGTTTATTTAGCTTCCCCTTAAACGCATCCAAGACTTTAACATTGTCATTTCTTAACACATCTGGCTACATGGAGGAAGAGGCACTGCACCCAATTTGAGTCATCACTCAACTCAGACTGGGTGAGATGACAGTGATCAGCAGCTGGATTGACATCAGTAGGGATATACTCAGTAACACAGAGTGCTGGGGGGAGAGGGGTTACTGAGTGACAGTGTGAGGGAGCTGGATTCACATCAGTAGAGATACAGTCAGTAACACAGGGCGCTGGGGGAGAGGGGTTACTGAGTGACAGTGTGAGGGAGCTGGATTAACATCAGTAGAGATACAATGAGTGACACAGGGCGCTGGGCGGGGAGGGGTTACTGAGTGACAGTGTGAGGGAGCTGGATCGACATCAGTAGTGATACAGTCAGTAACACAAGGCGCTGGGGGAGAGGGGTTACTGAGTGACAGTGTGAGGGAGCTGGATTAACATCAGTAGTGATACAGTCAGTAACACAGGGTGCTGGGGGTGAGGGGATACTGAGTGACAGTGTGAGGGAGCTGGATTAACATCAGTAGAGATACAGTCAGTAACACAGGGTGCTGGGGGAGAGGGGTTACTCAATGACAGTGTGAGGGAGCTGGATTAACATCAGTAGAGATACAGTCAGTAACACAGGGTGCTGGGGGAGAGGGGTTACTGAGCGACAGTGTGAGGGAGCTGGATTCACATCAGTTGAGATGCAGTCAGTAACACAGGGCACTGGGGGAGAGGGGTTACTCAGTGACAGTGTGAGGGAGCTGGAATAACATCAGTAGAGATACAGTCAGTAACACAGGGTGCTGGGGGAGAGGGGTTACTGAGCGACAGTGTGAGGGAGCTGGATTCACATCAGTTGAGATACAGTCAGTAACACAGGACGGGGTAAGACTTGAGGACTAAATATTAATTTCAGCATTTGTAGTATCTGATCAAAATTCCAAAAATTTTCACAAAAGAGGCGAGCATCCCATCCACCGGGATGTCGGGGACGCAGGTCTCCGGGGTGTCGGGGACGCAGGTCTCCGGGGTGTCGGGGACGCAGGTCTCCGGGGTGTCGGGGACGCAGGTCTCCGGGGTGTCGGGGACGCAGGTCTCCGGGATGTCGGGACGCAGGTCTCCGGCGTGTCGGGACGCAGGTCTCCGGCGTGTCGGGGACGCAGGTCTCCGGGGTGTCGGGGACGCAGGTCTCCGGGGTGTCGGGGACGCAGGTCTCCGGGGTGTCGGGGCGCAGGTCTCCGGGGTGTCGGGGACGCAGGTCACCGGGGTGTCGGGGCGCAGGTCTCCAGGGTGTCGGGGCGCAGGTCTCCGGGGTGTCGGGACGCAGGTCTCCGGGGTGTCGGGACGCAGGTCTCCGGGGTGTCGGGACGCAGGTCTCCGGGGTGTCGGGGACGCAGGTCTCCGGGGTGTCGGGGACGCAGCTCTCCGGGGTGTCGGGATGCGGGACGCAGGTCTCCGGGGTGTCGGGACGCAGGTCTCCGGGGTGTCGGGATGCGGGATGCAGGTCTCCGGGGTGGCGGGACGTAGGTCTCCGGAGTGTTGGGGCGCAGGTCTCCGGGGTGTCGGGGCTCAGGTCTCTGGGGTGTCGGGGCGCAGGTCACTGGGGTGTCGGGGCTCAGGTCTCCGGGGTGTCGGGACGCAGGTCTCTGGGGTGTCGGGACGCAGGTCACTGGGGTGTCGGGGCTCAGGTCTCCGGGGTGTTGGGACGCAGGTCTCCGGGGTGTCGGGGCTCAGGTCTCCGGGGTGTCGGGGATGCAGGTCTCCGGGGTGTCGGGATGCGGGACGCAGGTCACCGGGGTGTCGGGATGCGGGACGCAGGTCACCGGGGTGTCGGGACGCAGGTCACCGGGGTGTCGGGACGCAGGTCACCGGGGTGTCGGGACGCAGGTCACTGGGGTGTCGGGGCTCAGGTCTCCGGGGTGTCGGGACGCAGGTCACCGGGGTGTCGGGGCGCAGGTCTCCGGTGTGTCGGGGGGCAGGTCTCCGGGGTGTCGGGGATGCCGGTCTCCGGGTTGTCGGGGCGCAGGTCTCCGGGGTGTCGGGACGCAGGTCACCAGGGTGTCGGGGACGCAGGTCTCCGGGGTGTCGGGGACGCTGGTCTCTTACTTGTTCAATGGCAAAGAGTGTCTGCCGCCTCTTGTCCCGCACTTGCTTCTCTTTTGTTTCCTATGGGGAGAAAGGGCAGAGGATCAGAGCCTGTAATGAAACTCACCACGGACTTCCAAATATACCCTCTCTCAGGAAGATCAGCCTCAACCTTCCTCGATACAACCACGCTTGGTCACAACCCACTTCTTAAAAGAAAACAGTAGCTGGGGCTATGGCACAGGGGGCAGTGGTCTCCAGGTACACAGTAGCCCTTGTCGTTTAGTGTCAGTGTGAGGAGTGGTCTCCAGATACATCTGTAACTTTTCTCTCCCAGAGACAGTGCGAGGAGAGTGGTCTCCTGATACACCTGAAACCCTGGTCTCTCAGCATCAGTGTAAGGGGAGTGGTCTCCATATAAACCTGTAATCCTTGTCCCTCTGTGTCAGTGTGAGGAGAGTGGTCTCCATATACACCTGTAACCCTTGTCTCTCTGCGTCAGTATGAGGGGAATGGTCTCCATATACACCTGTAACCCTGGTCTCTCAGCGTCAGTATATGAGGGGGCTGGTCTCTATATACACCTGTAATCCTGGTCTCTCTGCGTCAGTGTGAGGGGTGTGGTCTCCATATACACCTGTAACCCTGGTCTCTCTGCGTCAGTGTGAGGGGAGTGGTCTCCATATACACCTGTAACCCTGGTCTCCATATACACCTGTAACCCTTGTCTCTCTGCGTCAGTGTGAGGGGAATGGTCTCCATATACACCTGTAACCTTGGTCTCTCAGCGTCAGTATGAGGGGGCTGGTCTCCATATACACCTGTAACCCTTGTCTCTCCGTGTCAATGTGAGGGGAGGGGTGTGGTCTCCATATACACCTGTAACCCTTGTCTCTCTGCGTCAGTGCGAGGGGGCTGGTCTCCATATACACCTGTAATCCTGGTCTCTCTGCGTCAGTGTGAGGGGTGTGGTCTCCATATACACCTGTAACCCTGATCTCCCAGCATCAGTGTGAGGGGTGTGGTCTCCATATACACCTGTAACCCTGGTCTCCCAGCATCAGTGTGAGGGGAATGGTCTCCATATACACCTGTAACCCTGGTCTCTCAGCATCAGTATATGAGGGGGCTGGTCTCCATATACACCTGTAACACTTGTCACTCAGCGTCAGTACAAGGTACGTCTACAGGTACAGCTGTAACCCATGGCCGCTTCCCCATTGTCAGTGCGACAGGAATCTCCAGAAACACTGCAACCATCAGCCCATCTCTCAGTATCACTCCGAGACAAGATCTCCAGGTACAACTGTAACCCCCATCTCCCAATGTCAGTGCGAGGGGAATCTCCAGATACACCTGCAACCCTCATTTTTAAAATTTGTTTAACAGGATGTGGATGTCGCTGGCTGGGCTAGCATTTATTGCCCACCCCGACTGTCCTCAAGAAGGTGGTGGTGAGCAGCCTTCTTGAACTGCTGCAGTCCATGTGGTATAGGTGCACCCACAGTGCTGTTTGGAAGGGAGCTCCAGGATTTTGACCTGGCAACAGTGAAGGAACGGCCGATATATTTCCAAGTGAGGATGGTGAGTGACTTGGAGGGGAACTTCCAAGTGGTGGTGTTCCCATGTATCTGCTGCCCTTGTCCTACTAGATGGCAGTGGTTGTAGGTTTGGGATGTGCTGTCGAAGGAGCCCTGGTGAGTTCCTGCAGTGCATCTTGTAGATCGTACACACACTGCTGCTACTGTGTGTCGGCGGTGGAGGGAGTGAATGTTTGTGGAAGGGGTTTCAGAGCAAAGGGAGGGCTCCAGAAATACCCTCCTCTCCCTTAGTGTCAGCGAAGGACACCTGGTGAGCTTGGCCTCTATTTTACCCTATGATGACTCTAAATTAACCTGGTGCACACACACCCCCTTGAACAGCGCAGCACTCTCTCAATGCTGGCAACAGGGGAATGTCCCCCTGGGTTCTGAGGGCTTGAATCTCTGGACTGGGGCCTCCCATAGACAAGGGCCTCTGAGTCAGGGCAATGGAACATTGCCATCAACTGAGCCACAGATGAAGTAGCGTGGAGCTTCAGAGGGAAAGCAAGCTCTTTGGTACAGAGAATAGTCAGTGTCCAGGGACCATGGTGCAATGAAGGTTCAAAAGGAACAAAGAAAAACAAATAAGACAATAGACAAATTTTAGAGCTTACATCATCATCTGTGCGTGTCGTCACCACGGCGTCGATCATCTTCCGAGGGTTGTTCACACTGGATACGGTGAGTTTACCCAAGGACCCCTCGAACTGCACTGTAACCAACAAAGGAGCCGTCAGCACCAGCAGGTTTTTTTGGCATGCGAGTGTCGCTCCTAAGCCCAATATTTATTGCCATCCCTCGCTGCCGTCGAGGTGACGGTGAGCTGTTTTCTTAAACCACTGCAGTCCATCTGCTGTAGGTAGACCCACAGTGCTGTTAGGGAGTTCCAGGATTTTGACCAACCGACAGTGAAGGAATGGCGATATAGTTCCAAGTCAGGATGGTGTGTGGCTTGGAGGGGAAATTCCAGGTGGTGGTGTTCCCATGTATCAGCTGCCCTTATTCTTCTAGATGGTAGTGGTCGTAGGGTTGCAAGGCGCTGTCTAAGGAGCCTTGCTGAGTTACTACAGTGCATCTTGTAGATAGTACACACTGCTGCCACTGTGTACTGGTGGTGGAGGGAGTGAATGTTTAAACTGGCAGATGGGGTGCCAATTAAGCAGGCTGTTTTTGCCCCGGTTCAGCCCCAAGCTTAAGAGTGTTTTTAGGGCTTCATTTATTCTTTCACGAATATGGACATCGCTGACAAGACCAGCATTTACCGCCTGTAAGCTCCTTGCCCTTGAGAAGGTGGGTGTGAGCCGCCTTCTTGAACTGCTGCAGTCCATGTGGCGTAGGTACATCCACAGTGCTGTTAGGGAGGGAGTTCCAGGATTTTGCACCAGACACAGGGAAGGAAGAGTGATATATTTCAAGTCAGCATGGTGAGAGGCTTGGAGGGGAACTTGCAGGTGGTGCTGATCCCATGCATCTGCTGCTCTTGGATGAGGGAACCAAATGCAATGTTTCCAAGTTTGCTGATGACACAAATCTGGGCAGGGTTAAGATTTGGGAGGAGGATGCAAGGAGGCTTCAGGGCGATTTTGACAAGTTGTGTGTGTGGGGAAACACATGGCAGATGCAGCATAACGTGGGTAAACGCTTATACTCTTCGGTGTGAAAAACATAAGGCAGAGTATTGTTTAAATGGTGGTATATTGGGAAATGTGGATGCACAAAGGGATCTGGGTGTCCTTGTGTACCAGTCAATGAAAGTAAATAGGCAGGTGCAGCAAGCAATTAGGAAGGCAAATGCTAAGTTGGTCTTCATTGCAAGAGGACTCGAGTTCACAAGTAGGGATGCCTCACTGCAGTTATACTGGGCCTTGGTGAGACCACACCTGGAGTATTACGTGCAGTTTTGGTTTCCCTACCTAAGAAAGGATATACTTGCCATAGAGGGAGTGCAGCAAAAGTTCACTAGGCTGATATTGGGGATGGCAGGACTGTCGCATGAGATTGGTTGGACTGGGTCTGTATTCACTGGAGTTTAAAATAATGAGAGGGGAATCTAATTAAAACATATAAAATTCTAACAGGGCTACACAGACTGGATGCAGGGATGATGTTTCCCCTGGCTGGGGAGTCTAGAACCAGGGGCCACAGTCTCAGGGTACGGGGCAGTCCATTTAGGACTGAGATCAGGAAAAATTACTTCACTCAGAGGGCGGTCAATCTGTGGAACTCTCTACCACAGAAGGCTATGAGGCCGGATCACTGAGTATATTCAAGAAAGAAATTGATACATTTTTAGATATTAGGGGCATCGAGGGGGTATGGCGAGAAAGCGGGAATATGGCGTTGACTTAGAGGATCAGCCATGATCATATTGAATGGCGGAGCAGGCTCGAAGGGCCGAATGGCCTCCTCCTGCTCCTAGTTTCTACGTCCTTCTAGGCGTTAGAGGTCGAGGGTTTAGAAGGTGGCAGGGGGCAGGGAGCTGTGGGGGCGCTCCCCACAGGTCATGGCTGAGAAAGCAGAGGTCCAGGAGGGCCAAGCGTTGGCCCGCTCCAGTGCTGACCCTTGACCTGAGGCCCGCACTTTGCGTGGAGGCAGCCATATGGAATTACCTGGCCGGTAGGTGTGCTCCAGCTTCGCCACCTGCGGCGTGATCAGCTTCGTCCGCTCCTTCTTGGGCCCCTCATTGTTCAAGTCCAGAGCCGCCTGCTTCTTCTCCAACCTCTCAAAGTAGTTCTGTGTTGGGAGAAAGCAATGGGGACAACAGGTGAGCGGAGAGACCGGTGTCCTTCAGCACATGGGGGCAGGGTAAGTCAATAAGGTGATTAAAAAAGCACATGGGTTACTTGGTTTTTAATAATTGGTGGCATAGAACATAAAAGCAAAGAAACTAGTACTTGAATTTCATAAATCACTGATTAGGCTTCGGCTGGAGTATTGTGGACAATTCTGGGCACCACACTTTCGGGAAGATGTAAAGCAGGCCTGTCCAACTTTTTTGCGTGGGGGGGGGGGGGGGGTGCCACATGTCAAAATCTTTCTCACCCAAAGGGCTGCTGATCAAATTTCAGATTGGTAAACATTGGCACAACATTAAACATGAATTTTAAAACCAAAACCTCTGTGGTATGGAAAAAAAAACAACTTACTGAGCAAAAAAGAAACCATGAGTCATAAATGGGGATACAGAGGGGGGGGTTTACCACGAATGAGGAATTTCAGTTATGAGCAGAGGTTGGGAACATTAGGATCGCCCTCCTGGTAACAGTGAGGGATTGAGAGGTGACCTGAAAGAGGTTTCACAGTTAATAAAGAGGTTTTTAATGAAGCAGAGATGGCAAAGCTATTCCCTCAGGGAAGTAGGTCAATAGCCAGAGATCAGAGGTTTAAAAATCATCGGCAAAGGAGCTAGAGGGGAGATGAGACATTTTGTTTCATACAGAAAAGTCAGGGTCTGGAACACTTGACCTTAAAAAAAAAATGATCCCATTAATAATCCTAAAAGGAATTTGGACAGGTACTTGAGGATCAGGAACCTACAGGGTCATGGGCAAAACAGATGTGAGACGAATTATGACTGCTCTTTCAAAGATCTGGCACAGGCAACCAGGGCTGATTGGCCTCCTTCTGTGCTGTAGCTTTCTATGCAGTTTCCATGGCTGTGGCTACTAGCCTGGAGAGGAGATTGGCTGGCAGAAAACAGAGAGTACGCATATATGGGCCTTTGTCCAATTATAAGGATGCGACTAGGAGTCCCACAGGGGTCTGTCTGTGCCCGGGCCTCAACTTTTTACAGTTTACATCAATGACTTAGATGAGGGGAGCGAAGGCACGGTCGCTAAGTTTGCAGACAACACAAAGATAGGTAGGAAAGTATGCTGTGAAGACAACATGAGGAGTTTGCAGGCAGATATCGATAGCTTGAGTGTGTGGCAAAAATCTGGCAGATGGGGTGTAATGTGGGAAAATGTGAAGTTGTTCACTTTAGCAGGGAGAATAACAAAAGCAGAGTATTACTTAAATAGGGAACGACTGCAGACTTCTGAGGTGCAGAGGGATCTAGGTGTTCTCGTGCATGAGTTACAAAAAGTTAGTATGCAGGGACAACATGTAATCAAGAAGGCTAATGGAATGTTAGCTTTTGCTATGCGAGAAATTGAACATAAAGGTAAGGATGTTGTGCTTCAGTTATACACGGCATTGGTGAGACTGCACCTCGACTATTGTGCGCAGTTTTGGTCTTCTTACTTAAAGGTGTAAATGCATTGGAGGCGGCTCAGAGGAGGTTTACTAGATTGATACCTGGACTGAGCGGGTGGTCTTATAAGGAAAGGTTGGACAGGCTGGTTTGTTTCCACTGGAGTTTAGAAGAGTGAGGGGTGACTTGACTGAAGGATATCAGATCCTGAACGGTCTTGACGAGGTGGATGTGGGAAGGATGTTTCCTTTTGTAGGTGAGTCCAGGACTAGGGAGCACTGTTTTAAAATTACAGGTCACTCTTATAGGGCAGAGACGAGGAGAATTATTTTCTCTCTGAGAGTTGTGCGACTTTGGAACTCTCTGCTGCCAAAGGCGGTAGACGCAGTCGGGGGGGTCACTGAATCTTTTTAAGGTGGTGGTAGATAGATTTTTTTTTTGCTTTTATCGTAGATAGATTCTTGTTAGGTAAGGGAATCAAAGGTTATCAGGAGTAGATGGGAGTGTGGAATTCGAAACACAAACAGATCAGCCATGATCTTATTGAACGTCGGAGCAAGCTCGAGGGGCCGAATGGCCTACTTCTGCTCTTATTTTGTTTGTTTGCGGCTGGAACACTGCCAGAGATGGGGAGAAGCCTCTTGCATTTCTGGGCTTCAGTTTCCAGCCAGGATAGTCAAATTGATCGATCGAGCCGGACGGAATCCGGGGGGGGGGGTTTCCTCCCATCACGTTCACCGGAGGCCTCTGGGCCTCATTGCCCCGCCTGCCGGACTGGGAAACGAGAGGGCGTTCCGGTAAAGGTCTGGACTGTTGACGTCCACCCCCTTGTGCGTGAGTGTACACAACACGGGAACAGGCCATCCTACCCGCCAGTCCATGGTAGCAGTTGCCTTTCTTGCGAGCTCTCAGCCCAAGTCACATTGACACGGAATTACACTGAATTTTACCACACAGGAATAGGCCATTCAGCCCAACCGGTCCATGTCAGCATTTTTGCTCCACACCAGCCTCCTCCCTCCCACTCCACTTCATCTCACCAATCAACCGATCCTTCACTTCCTTTCTCTTTCATGTATTCATTTAGCTTTTCCTTCAAGGCAACCAACACTATTCACCTCAATTACTCCCTGTGGGCGTGAGTTCCACATTCTCATGGCTCTCTGGGTAAAGCAGTTCCTCCTGAATTCCCAACTGGATTTATTAGTGGTTATCGAACACTTATGGACCCATGCCCTGGTCTCACCCATGACTGTGAACATCACCTCTACGTCTACCGTCTCAAACTCTTTCATAATCCAAAATGTCCCCATCAGGCAAAAGAAAAACCCCAGTGTTCAATCTTCCCTGATAGGTCTAACTGCTCAGTTCTGGCATCCTACCTCGAAGCCTCTTTTGCATCTTCACCAATTCCTTTTTATCTCTTTGACAAAATGGAGGCCAGTAGTGTGCGAAGTACTCCAACTGCGGCCTAAGCAAGATTCTGCAAAAGTTTAACGCAACTTCTCAGGTTTTGAATTGTGCGCTTGGGGCTCATTACCACGCTGGATGAGATTAACTATCGCAGGAGTTGTGCGCGCGCGGGTGAGAGAGAGAGAGACACTCAGTACCACGCCTGGTGCATCAGGCTAGCGCAGCACCAGGCCAGGGTTTGAGCCTGGGTCCTGTCTGTTGATGCGGCCTGAGCCGCCAGCGACAACCGCCCCCAGCCCTGCCTACCTGATAGTAGTAATCATCCAGGTAGGGGTCTGCGCTCTGTAGCTGCATCATTTGGATCTTGCTGACCCACTCCTTCTCCCGCTGGGTCATCAGGTTGCTGTAGGGGTCCTTCTTCATCTGCTCATGATAGCTGCCCCTGCTGTGCCTGTCTCCTCCAGATCCATTCTGCCCTCGGTGTTGGCTGAGCGAGAGAGAGAGAAAGAGAGCGAGCACGGGGAGGCGCGAGAGAGAGAGAGGGAGAGAAGGCGTGAGAGGGAGAGGGATAGAAGGCGCGAGAGAGAGAGGGAGAGAAGGCGCAAGAGAGAGAGGGAGAGAAGGCGCGAGAGAGGGAGGGAGAGAAGGCGCGAGAGAGGGAGGGAGGGAGAGAAGGCGCGAGAGAGGGAGAGAAGGCGCGAGAGAGAGGGAGAGAAGGCGCGAGAGAGAGGGAGAGAAGGCGCGAGAGAGAGGGAGAGAAGGCGCGAGAGAGAGAGGGAGGGAGAGAAGGCGAGAGGGAGAGAAGGCACGAGAGAGAGGGGGAGAGAAGGCGTGTGAGAGAGGGAGAGAAGGCGCGAGAGAGGGAGAGAAGGCGCGAGAGAGTGAGAGAAGGCGCGAGAGAGCGAGAGAAGGCATGAGGGAGCGAGGGTGAGAAGGCGCGAGAGAGCGAGGGAGAGAAGGCACGAGAGAGGGAGGGAGAGAAGGCGCGAGAGAGAGAGGGAGAGAAGGCGCGAGAGAGAGGGAGAGAAGGCGCGAGAGAGAGGGAGAGAAGGTGCGAGAGAGAGGGAGAGAAGGTGCGAGAGAGAGGGAGAGAAGGCGCGAGAGAGAGGGAGAGAAGGTGCGAGAGAGGGGGAGAGAAGGCGCGAGAGAGAGGGAGAGAAGGCGCGAGAGAGAGGGAGAGAAGGTGCGAGAGGGAGGGAGAGAAGGCGCGAGAGAAGGCGCGAGAGGGAGGGAGAGAAGGTGCGAGAGAGGGGGAGAGAAGGCACAAGGGAGAGGGAGAGAAGGTGCGAGAGAGAGCGAGAGAAGGCGCGAAAGAGGGAGAGAAGGCGCGAGAGAGAGGGAGAGAAGGTGCGAGAGAGGGAGGGAGAGAAGGCGCAAGAGAGAGAGGGAGAGAAGGCGCGAAAGAGAGGGAGAGAAGGCGCGAGAGAGGGAGAGAAGGCGCAAGAGAGAGAGGGAGAGAAGGCGCGAAAGAGAGGGAGAGAAGGCGCGAGAGAGAGGGAGAGAAGGCGCGAAAGAGAGGGAGAGAAGGCGCGAAAGAGAGGGAGAGAAGGCGCGAGAGAGAGGGAGAGAAGGCGCGAGAGGGCGAAAGTGCGAGACAGGAGGAGAGGGACAGGGAGAAAAAAAAATAAGTGCAAAGAGTGAGGGAAAGCGTGCGAGACAGGCAGTGAGAGACACAGAGACCAATCATTGCTTTCTCGGTCTTGTGATTGAGGTATGATTCCACACTGTATCTGTAGTATTGAGATAGACTGTACGTTCTCTATTTATCTGTGCCCCTGTGCCACTGCTCTCACGTTCTCCAATGCTCGGGGCCAGGCGCAGGGACATGGTGGTGTATTTGTAATGTCACTGGACTCATGATCCAAAGGCCCAGGGTAAAGCTCTGGGGACATGGGTTCAAATCCCACCATGGCAGCGAACGGAATTTAACTTCAGTTAATAAAGCTGGAATTGAAAGCTCGTCTTAGTAATGGTGACCCTGACAACTATCACTGATTGTCATAAAAATCCATCTTGTTCATTAACGCCTTTTAGGAAAAGAAATCTGCTACCCCCACCCGGTCTGGCCTACAACCGAGTACAGGCCCACCGTGATGTGGTTGACTCTTAACGGCCCTCTGAAGTGCTCATTTCAAGGGCAATTAGGGATGGGCAACAAATGCTGGCTTTGCCAGCGACTCCCATGTCCTACGAATGAACGAAGGAAAAAAAAACACCATTGTGTCAAACATTCCCGGGGTTGGTTCAGCACAGTTTCGATATGGAGTAAGACTCCCTTCTATTCCTTCAAACGCTCCCAGGGCAGGGACAGCACAGGGTTAGACAGACAGTTAGAGAGTAAACCTCTCCCTACACTGTCCCCATCAAACACTCCCGGGGCAGGTACAGCATGGGGTTAGATACAGAGTAAAGCTCCCGCTACACTGTCCCCATTAAACACTCCCAGGAGAGGTACAGCACGGGGTTAGATACAGAGTAAAGCTCCCGCTACACTGTCCCCATTAAACACTCAGAGGACAGGTACAGCACACAGTTAGACACAGGGTAATGCTTGTTCTGCAATCCCCTGTCAACGTGCCTCAACGTGAATCTAATCTAAATCAATCAACGTAACACTGCTGTCCTCTCACCAGCACAAGCACTTTCGGCTCCTCTGCCTGAGACTGGTTTGACCGAAAGTCCCCAGGGAGGCGAGGAGGCAGTTTCTGACCCACGAGCAACCCCCAACCACCCACAAATTTCCACATTTCATGCATTTATCCACGGGTCGTTCGGAAGTTAGTATTGAATCAGTTTCCACTATCCTTTCAGACAGTGCATTCCTGATCGTGACGACTTGCTGCATTTAAAAAGAATTCTCACCTTCCCTCTCTGATTCTTTTTGCCAATCATCTTAAATCTGTGTCCCCTGTTAGCCGACTCTTCTCCCGCTGAAAACAGTTTCTCCCCATTTAACCTATCCAAATCTCTCATGATTTTGAGCACCTCTGTTGAATCTCCCCTTTAACCTTCTCTGCCCTAGGGAGAACATTTCCAGCTTCTCCAGTCTCAACACGTTAACTGAAGTCCCTCAATCCCTGGGACCGCTCTGATCAATCTCCTCCGCACCCGCTCCAAGGGCCCAGGGCAACCTCCCGAAAGTGCGGTGCCCAGGATTGCGCACACGCCCCTCCAAGCTGAAGTCCCTCATCCCCAGTGCTATTTCCAGTAAATCCCCTTCTACACCTTCTCCATGGCCCTTGGCTGCCTTGCTAAAGTCTGGGGCTTGCTATAGGACACCAAGGGAAGGAGCCACTTACTTCCTGGAATTCTGCAGCTGGAGCCGCTGGTTGAGGAGGCGTCGATGCTGGGGGTGGAGGTGGGTCGTGTCGGCTCGGAACATGGGCTGGGAAGACCTGTTGAGCAAAGTTGAGCAAAGGTCTCAAAACAGCGAGCATTGATTCAGCATCATTCAACACAGTAGATCGGAGGCATTTCGCAGGAGCGACTGTGAGCCGGAGTGAGAGGGTGGGCGGCGGGCCAGAGAGTGGGGAAGGGGGGGGCCCAGAGGAGCGGGTGGGGGAGGGGCAGAAACTGCAGCGGCCCAGAGATTGGGCCGGGGAGGGAGGTGTGGCAGAGAGGGGGGAGGGGGCAGGCCAGAGAGGGTTTGGTGGGAGAGAATGGGGTCAGGTTTAGGAGGGGAATTCCAGAGCTGAAGGCTGAGGCTGCGGAAGGCATGGCTACCAATGGTGGAGTGATTGAAAACGGTGGTGTGCACTGGGGTCAAGGTCAGAGGAGCACAGGGGAGCAAGGCTGAATAAAGTTAGAGGGGTAGGGAGCGATGAGGCCAGGCAGAGAATTGAAACAAGAATAAGAAGATTAAAACTGAGGCGTTGATCGATCAACAGGGCCTTGGTGCAATTTAGTGCAGTAGAGTTTGAATGAGGTCATGAAGGGCGGAAGGTGGGAGGCTGGAAGGGAGAGCGTTGGAGTAGTCCAGGCTGGATCCGTCTAAGGCATGACGAGCAGTCTTTAAATATTCCTCTGACCAATGGGGCTCAGAATAAATTGCACACAAACTAATGTCGTTACAATTCCAGACCAGACCCCGCACCGCCAAATGTCAGTACAATCCTGGACGAGACCCCCAAATCTAGGTTCGATCTGGTTCGGGGCCAGTAACCTTTTTTTTTGCTGAATTAGATGAAATTTGAAACCCCAGTTACTCACTAAGAGAATAAAGCCACAAGATTCCACAGTTTTAAGCCAACAGAAGAAATCTTACTGTACATGAATTGACAAAGCAAACAGTCAATACTATTTATCTTACACTCTATAACGTGCAGACTTAAACATGAGGTAAACATGAATTAGCCAGACAAACTGTGGCGGGACGTACCACAAACTGCACATGAAACGGCAGACTCAACTGAGGCAGGTCCCATGCATTGCTCAGCAACCCACCCAGACATCAGTCATCGCTGCAAGCCACAAAAATTCTCTAAAGCTGTCTTCCTCATGAGGGATTTCAACTCCTCTCTTTCAAAGAGCTGGGGCTGAGTCACAGCCGACAGCAGCTCTACCGTTTCATGGATACAATCTTAACTCAAAAGGCGAACTGATCGAGATTTCTCTCAAATCTGTTTGCAGGTCCAGCCTTTTCGTTCTCGTGCTAAGCTGACCTGCTACCGAGACTGTGTTCCTCTGTTGGCTAAGCTACACTTCAGCATCTGAACAGGGCGATGGTCCCAGCTTCTCAGCCATGCCACTGCCAGCAACTGCTTCTGGGCTTCTCTGAGCACCAACGCTTAGCAGCAGGGAGCTACCGAACAGCTCCCAGGGTTTGTCTGAGCCTCAGCCCCTCCAGCATCACAAAGCTAACAGCAGCCCTAGCTGCGTGGAGCCGACCTCCCCCTCCGTCTGCTCTTGACTAACTGTTCGCTGATCCTCGAACTGACCTGTGACATCTCCCAACGGGGGTTCAACCCCCACCTGCCCTGAGGCAGAGTCAAACAGATCAACCCTTGGTATATTCTGTATTCTAAATGTTACAATCGCCAGTCAACCGAAGCTCACTCCCCCCCACAGGTGCAAAATTACAAAAAGGCAGACCCAAAATATCCGCAAGAAGAAAAAAAAGATTTCATCACAGTGCCCTCAGCAGACTGTCACAGACCCCGCCTTCTCCAACCCCAAGGTACCTGATATTCTGCAGGTGTCCTGCTGCAGTCGGACTGAAGTACGGCCGGAAACCGGTGACGGGCGGTATTATCTGTCCCATCCTGCTTTGCAGCAGGTTAGCGTTCAAGGCCGTCAGCTGGCTCCCTACCAGACCTGGGACTCGGGCAAAGTGACTGGGGGACATCCTCCCTGTTTGCTGTTGTGGGGGGTAACAAGGCACAAAGTCAAACACACAGACACCTGGTTGGGGTGGGGGGGGTCTTGTCTGCTCGGTGTCAACAACAGGCAAGGTCAAACACACACCCCAAAGATTACATCTGCAATGAATCGACAAGGTACAAGGTTTTACATACACAGGCACACACCACATCCACCCACCCCAGCAACCCCACCGATAGTCCCGTCTGCGAGAGGTCAACAAGACGCAAGGTCGAAAACAGACTGAGGGCCTCATCTGCTCGGGGTCAGCAAGGTCCAAAAAACACACAAATGCACACCGCGAGGAATCAGTAACGTGTGCCAAATACATGAGAGTTTAGCCGCTTCAGCAGAGGAGGCCGCGCAGGTTTGGTGATCCCACCAAATCAGGCCCAACTGACAAATGATCCATTGGGTCAGCAAGTTGAGTCAAGTTCCCACTGCAATGTCCCGATCAAACACTCCCAGGGCAGGTACAGCACGTGGTTAGAGACAGAGTAAAGCTCCCTCTACACTGTCCCCATCAAACACTCCCAGGACAGGTACAGCACGGGGGTTAGATACAGAGTAAAGCTCCCTCTACACTGTCCCCATTAAACACTCCCAGGGCAGGTATAGCACGGGGTTAGAGACAGAGTAAAGCTCCCTCTACACTGTCCCCATCAAACACTCCCAGGACAGGTACAGCACGGGGTTAGATACAGAGTAAAGCTCCCTCTACACTGTCCCCATCAAACATTCCCAGGGCAGGTACAGCACGGGGTTAGATACAGAGTAAAGTTCTTTCTACACTGTCCCCATCAAACACTCCCAGGACAGGTACAGCATTGGGTTAGATACAGAGTAAAGTTCTTTCTACTCTTTCCCCAAACACTCCCAGGACAGGTACAGCACAGATTATATGTGGAGTAAAGCTCCCTCAACACCATGGGGCTTGGTGGCAAAGCCCCCATCACAGCATGCAGGCAACAGTGTAACTCCTACATACTTCAAACCTTGAGGGTGGGTGGGGGTGGTGGGAGCAGTGAATTGCTCACCGGTCTCCTGTTTGATGACGACCACCGCTCAGGTTGCAGGTGACAGTATAACTCCGGACGGGCTCTGTGGCATCTGAAAGCAGGGGCCATGAATTGGAGAGCTTTACAACTCTCTGGCAGCACGCAGGCGACAGTATAACCCTGCTCTGCTGGAACTCGGGCATTTTACAGGGCCCAGTGGTGACGTGCCCATCTAACAGTTTCATATGCACACTCTGCACCAGCAATCCGATCCTCTCACCATTTCAGGCCAGGAAGAAACAGTACAACCGGGTGGCAGTATAACTCTAGTCTGAGTGCAAAAGGTGCCAGGCTTTCTCAACAAGAACAATCCAGTGTTCATGAAGTGCACTGTACGAGTTCAAAACACCCAAAGCACATGGCAGCCAATGAAGTACGTGTTTTATTTTCAAGTAGAGTCTCTGTTGTCTCACGGGAAACACAGCAGTCTACTAGCGCACAAGGCTTTAATGCCCAGGTAATCTGGCTCAGTGATGGTGGTTGAGGGATAAATATTGACCTTAGCATTGACACTGGGACAACCTCTCTGCTCTTCTTCCAGTCGAGACTGAGGGAAGTTTTATGTCTACCTTAAAAGGGCAGACGGGACCTCAGTTTAACATATCAACCAAAGACAGGACCTCCGACAGTGCGGTACTCCTTCAGTACTGCCCCTCTACTAACTAGAGCTCCCTCATGACTGACCCTCTGATAGTGCACTGCTTCCTCTGTACTGACCCTCCAAATAGAGCTCTGTCATTACTGACCCTCTGACAGTGCAGTGATCCCTTTGTACTGACCCTCCAACTAGAGCACAATCAACACTGCTCTCCAACAACTAAAACGCTCTCATCACTGACCGACAGTGCAGCATTCTCTCAGTGCTGATCTACCAACAACTAGAGCTCCCTCATTGCTGACCCTCCAACACTTGCGCTCCCTCAGTAGTGCCCCTCTGACAGCACAGCACTCCCTCAGTACTGCCCCTCCGACAGTGCAGCACTCCCTCAGTCCTACCCCTTCAACAACTGGAGCTCCCTCATTACTGACCCTCTGGCACAGGGGGAGTGTCAGCCTCCAATTTGGGGTTCGAGTATCCCAAGCGGGGCTTGAACGCATGACCTGGTGACTCAAGAGGGCAGGAGAGTGCCCCCAGTGGCTAACACCTGCTCTGCATTATAAGCCCTGCGCCGTGCGAGAGATGGGAGACACAAGCTGAACAGAGCGATAGCAGTCAGGAGTTAATACTAAATCATGTTGCCCATTCCAATCATCCTTTCATTCCCAACATGTTGTACCTGTGCCGTTCCAAGTAGAAGTGGGTTCAGCACTTGTGTAACGCCGCCTTGGAAATGGTGGGCACGCAGTGAGGAATTCTGGAGGAGTGGGAATGGGGTGGTGGAGAAAATAAACAGCCAAGTAAATGACACGGTCCAAAGACAATCCCACAACAGTTCATCCAGAGGAATCGGTTCCCGGAGAGTTCGGGGTGGTAAGAGCGAAGGTCAGGCCCACGATTAGTCCATCCAGATACTGCCCGCAGATGCTTGGACGTTTGCTGCACCACCCTGTACATGATCATAACCCACCTCTTCCTGACCCAAAGCTGCACGCTCGCCACAAACCCAGAGCTGCCACCTCACCACCCCGACTCCGACCACACTCGCTCCCTCTTTCTCAACCGCCTCACTTCCGCACCCGTGCCACACACTTCCTCTCTCCCCCTCCCTCCGTGTCCCCTTCTCCTTGCCAACCCACCTCCTTCCGTGTGACAGCCCCTCTCCTCCTCGTCCCACCTCCCTCCGTGTCCCCCTCACCATCTCGACCCGCCTCCCTCCGTGTCCCCCTCACCATGTCGTCCTGCCTCCCTCCGTGTCCCCCCTCACCTCCTCGTCCCACCTCCCTCCATGTGACAGCCCCTCTCCTCCTCGTCCCGCCTCCCTCCGTGTCCCCCTCACCATCTCGACCCGCCTCCCTCCGTGTCCCCCCTCACCTCCTCGTCTCACCTCCCTCCGTGTGACAGCCCCTCTCCTCCTCGTCCCACCTCCCTCCGTATCCCCCTCTCCTCCTTGTCCCACCTCCCTCCGTGTCCCCCTCTACTCCTCGTCCCACCTCCCTCCGTGTGACAGCCTCTCTCCTGCTCTTCCCGCCTCCCTCCGTGTCCCCCTCTACTCCTCGTCCCGCCTCCCTCCGTGTCCCTCTCTCCTCCTCATCCCGCCTCCCTCCGTGTGACAGACCCTCTCCTCCTCGTCCCGCCTCCCTCTGTGTCCCCCTCTCCTCCTCGTCCCACCTCCCTCCGTGTCCTCCTCTCCTCCTCGTCCCGCCTCCCTCCATGTCCCCCTCTCCTCCTCGTCCCACCTCCCGCTGTGTCCCCCTCTCCTCCTCATCCCGCCTCCCTCTCGACCCCCTCCCTCTGTGTCCCCCCCTCTCCTTCCAGACCCCCCCCTTTCTTCCAGACCCCCTCCAGCCATGCGTCCGCCCTCTCCTTCTTGACCCCCCTCCCTCCGTGCGTGCCCCCTCTGCTACTCGGCCCCTTCCCTCAATTTCCCCCACTCCATTTCCCCCCCTCTCCATCTTGCGCCCCTCTCTTTTTCTCCCCCTCCCTCTTTATCCCCCTCTCCTACTCGCGCTCCCCCCCATGTTCCCCCAGCCTCCATGTCCCACCCTATCGTTCCCTCCTCCTCCATGACACCCACCCTTCCCCCTCAGTGTGCTCCTGAGCCCCGCCCCACTCCCCCTTGGCACCCTCCTCACCGCAACATTCAACAGCTGGGTTGGCGACATCCTCTCGTTGAAGGGGGCTGAGAATCGCTGGTGAATGGGAGCTCGCACGTGAACGGGGGTGGGGCACAGAATGGACGGCTGAAAGAGCGGAAAGAGCACAGTTACACTCAAAAGTCCAGTCCAGAGGGAAATGGATACAGCAGCCTGCACTTAACATTGCAAGGGTGAAAAGCCATTATACTTCAATGATCTCTCTGTGCATGGCACAGTGGATCTCTTTAGGTTGCCCAGGTTCCTAGCTTCTCAGCAGTTTAACCCTCCTGATCTGCGCTTTCTTGGTCCAAAATGGATGATCTTTCAATTCGCTACACCGAAATCCATTTGTCACAGTTTTGCCCGCGTGTTTATCAATTTTCGCTCTGTAGTTTTATGCTCTTGTCTGCACTGCTGACGGCGCTGCCAAATCCTTACACCATTGGCAAACTTGGACATGTGGGCAAAGCCGAGGAAGTGGGATGAATTGGGCATCGTTTTTAAAAGCTGGCAAAGGTACAATGGGCCGCCTGGTCTGTATAATTTCACAAGGGCCTAAATGCAAGGATCAATCCAAATTAGACAGGCCATGCAACTTCGTAACAACATGAATTTACATGGTGTCTGCAATGCCATAAGACAACCAGGGTAATTCAGGGGAGAGATTAACAAATGATATTGGCGCTGAGCCACATAAGGAAATGTCAGGAACTGTTAGGCCAGAGGGCAAGGTTTGAAGGAGCGTCTTGGGAGGGGGAGGGAGAGGATGAGGGAGGGGGCTCCAGAGCTCAGTGCCCATAGCAGCCGAAGGCACGGCTGCCACTGGGGAGGCGATTAAAATCACAGCCGCGGCAGTGGCTAGAGCTCGAGGAGCGCAGGACGGGGTTACAGAGATAGGGGAGGGTTGTCGGGGCTGGTGGAGGCTACAGAGGTAGGGAGGTTGTAGGGGCTGGAGGAGGTTATAGAGATAGGCAATGTTGTTGGGGGCTGGAGGAGGTTACAGAGGTAGGGAGGGTTGTTGGAGGCTGGAGGTGGTTACAGAGGGAGGGGGGAGGTTACAGAGGGAGGGAGGGTTGTTGGGGCTGGTGGAGGCTACAGAGGTAGGGAGGTTGTAGGGGCTGGAGGAGGTTATAGAGATAGGCAATGTTGTTGGGGGCTGGAGGAGGTTACAGAGGTAGGGAGGTTGTAGGGGCTGGAGGAGGTTATAGAGATAGGCAATGTTGTTGGGGGCTGGAGGAGGTTACAGAGGTAGGGAGGGTTGTTGGAGGCTGGAGGAGGTTACAGAGGGAGGGGGGAGGTTACAGAGATAGGGAGAGTTGTTGGGGCTGGTGGAAGTTACAGAGATAGGGAGGGTTGTTGGAGGCTGGAGGAGGTTACAGAGGGAGGGGGGAGGTTACAGAGATAGGGAGGGTTGTTGGGGCTGGAGGAGGTTACAGAGATAGGGAGGGTTGTTGGGGCTGGTGGAGGTTACAGAGATAGGGAGGGTTGTTGGGGCTGGTGGAGGTTACAGAGATAGGGAGGGTTGTAGGGGCTGGAGGAGGTTACAGAGATAGGGAGGGTTGTAGGGGCTGGAGGAGGTTACAGAGATAGGGAGGATTGTTGGGGCTGGAGGAGGTTACAGAGGGAGGGAGGGTTGTTGGGGCTGGTGGAAGTTACAGAGATAGGGAGGGTTTTTGGGGCTGGGGGAGGTTACAGAGATAGGGAGGGTTGTTGGGGCTGGTGGAGGTTACAGAGATAGGGAGGGTTGTTGGGGGCTGGAGGAGGTTACGGAGGGAGGGGGGAGGTTACAGAGGGAGGGGGGAGGTTACAGAGGGAGGGAAGTTACAGGAGCATTTGGACACAAGGGTGACAACTTGGAAAATTGAGGATTTGTCAGTGAGCATGTGATCGGTGAGCAGGATTTGCTGTGAGCTGGGCCAATTGAGTCAGATTGCCACTCCGCTTGTAACTACTTAGCTTGAAATGCAGCTGCTCCTCTCTCGCCCAGCTCAGGCCGGGTGACGCCTGTGTTGCAGCAGATTCTGGAGGCGACAGTCCAGGGCAGCTCAGCCGAAGGCAAGTAAGCCTTTTTACGGTGCTAGCCGGGCTGGCTCAGGCCTGGAGTAGTGGGAATTGGTTGGGGGGGGGTTTGCGGTGGTGTCCTGTGGCGGCTGGGATGGCCGGAGTGGAGTGGTGGGGGAGGGGGTGCTGTGGGCTGTTGGGGGAGGCCAGTACAGTAGTTACCCAGCAACTAAGAATGGTTTTAATTCTTGCAACCTTTTCTGGGTAATTGTTGCTGTAACACAGCCCAACGTTCGCGATTTAACTCACATTTTCAGATGGTTCCCAGAGCAGGGCAATTGCCCAGGGGAAGTTTGAACTTCCCGGGCAATTGCCGTGCAATCCTTACCTGTTAATATCTGGCCGGGGGAGGGAGGTGGGTGGATTCCCCAGTGCATCTTTGGGGTGACCCCACCCACCGCCTCCCACCCCCCAGATACACTGAAATTCGGGCCCAAGGAAGCAAAGTTTTGGGATGAGCTCAGGCTTATGTAGCATTCAATGTGAGAGGTCAACTGAGGGAATATTGCAGTACTTAAGTTTGGGGTTACAGGAGCCAAAAACAGAAGCAGGCACAAGAGTTTCAGTGGCAGGGGAGCTGGAGGGTGGAGAGGCAACGTACCTGCTGGTTGCTGATGTGGCCCATGTGTTTCGGGGGTGTCCCGATGGGGGCAGTCCGCACGGGAGGGCTCCCGATCACGGGGGAGGAAGACCTGGGAGGGGGCGCTCGGTCTGACAGGTCTCGTTCTTCGTCATGGCCCATGGCTGGCCTCTTGGGCAGGATGGAGTCCTTGGATCCAGACAGCATCCGATTGTCCTGTAGGAGGGAGGGAGGGAACACGAAACAGCTTAGCCAGAGAGCATCACACATTCAGAGTTGCAGTTACACTGGAACAAGAGGAGGCCATTCAGCCCCCTTGCACCTGTTACATAGGAAGAGGAGGAAGCCACTCAGCCTCGTTGAGTCTGTTTCACAGGTACAGGAAGTGACCATTTAGGCCCTCAAGCCTGTTACACAGGAACAGGATTGCTGGAGGCTATCACCCAAAAGAGGGTATTTACTTGCATACCAGAACTAGTAGCCTGTTACATTAAGAGAAAATGCAGATCATTCAAGCCCTTCAGCTTGTCATATTAGGAATAAACGAGACCATTCAGTCCCATGAGTCTGTTACATAGGAGCAGGATACAAGGGTATAAGGACATGAGAAACAGGAAAAGATGATAGCACCCATCAAGCCTGCTCCACTATTCAATATGATCATGGCCTGATCTTCTGTTCAACTGTACGATCCTGCCCCTACCCCATATCCTTTGATCCCCTTGGAGACCAAAACCCTGTCTATATCAGATTTAAATATACTCAACAAATGGAGCATCCTCAACCCTCTGGTAGACAATTCCAAAGATACACAACCCTCTCAGTGTAGAAATCTCTCCTCATCTCAGTCCGAAAACATTGGCCCCTGATCCTGAGACGGTGCCCGTGATCGAAATTTCCCCAGCTAAAGGGAACAATCTCTCAGTGTCTAACCCTGTCAAGCTCCTTCAGAATCGTGTGGGTTTCAATCAGATCACTTCTCAACCTTTAAAATTCCAGGGACGATCAGCCCAACTTACTCAACTTCTCACTGTGGGACAGAGGTCCCATCTCAGGGACCGATCTCGTGAACCTTCGCTGTAACACCTCCATTGTGAGTATAACATTCCTTACATATGAAGGCCAAAACTGTACACAACAATCCATGTTTGGTCTCACTAAGGCCCTACATAACGGTAGCAAGACTTCCTTACTCTTGGAATCCAATCCCATGGCAATAAAGACCAACATGTCACTTGCCTTCGTAATTGCTTGTTGTGCCCGCATGCTAACATTGTGTTTCTAACACTATTACATCCAAGTCATCAGGGAGAATGCCATTCAGTCCTTTGAGCCTGAAGTCCCCAGGAGTATGTTAGTGTATCATGGGTATGTCTGAGTACATACAGTAGGTCCCTGGGTGTGTCCGAACGTTCAACAAGGGGGCTGCAGGGCATTCCTCAGGCTGTCAAAATGTAAGGAGGGGAATGGGGGAGGTAGGGGCTTGACCTGGGAATGTGCCAATGTTTACGACAGGGGACTGAGCGCTCTCTAGAGTTGCCAATGTTTATGCGACGGGGTCAGGGGAGGGGGTGCTACAGGGAGGGAGGAAGGTGTCCTGGGAGGAAGCCAATATTTACAACTGTTAAAATGCCTGTACCCTACCCTGTCCATTCCTTGTAACTGTCTTCAGCTGAAGAGCACTGTTCGCAACCTTAGTATTGCGTTTTACTCCAAGTCGAGTTTCCGACCACATATCAACACCAACACTAAAGACCGTCTACTTCCGCTACTGTAACGTCGCTCGACTTAGACTAGCTCAGCCCCTGAAACCCGCGTCCACGCCTTGGTTATCTCTGGGCTCAACCATACCAACGTTCTCCTACTTGGTCTCCCATCTTCCACCCTCCCTAAACGTGTGTCCATCCGAAACTGGGCAGCCTTCTCGATGGGTCACAACAAAGGTTTGAGTTTATTTTTCACGAGAGCAGGCCTTTTCCAAATCAGAATGTATTTAGCTAATTAAGCTGTGAGCCATAAGGGGCCAAACAAACAAGACTTTCTTGAGTAAAGGAGAGAGAAAATTTACGAATGCGACGTCAAACATCCGGCCCTCATGCAAGCATTCGGTGACACACACACACACACGCGCACACACACATACAAATAAGGAAGTTAGAGTCCAATTAAAAAAAAAATAAAAGAATATATGGTTGAGCGTCCTTTGATTGTCCTTGAGGTGTATATTTTAAATGGCGAGGCCCGTTTGGGTTAGCTGGTTTCTTGGGTGCGGCCAGATGTAGATGTTGCTGCGATTATCACGAGATCTCGGTTCGCTGGTGGGTTTCTGGTAGAGTTGGCTTCTCAAGTGAGGCGACACTCATATTCCAAAAGAGAGAGGGAGAGAGAGAGAGAGAGAGAGAGAGAGAGAGAGAGAGGGGGGGAAAGAGCAGCCTTCAGCCCGTTTCCCCTGCTCAGGCCTTTCTTTACACACCACCCGTGTCACCTTCAATCTCTCTCTAGCGGCCGGGCAGCCCTGCCTTAAAATATTTCATCCCTAGTGTATTTCCAAGATGTTTTGGGTGTGTCTGCCGGCGGCAGCCATTGTTTCAGTATCCAGAACTTTGCATTTTTAATGTCTCCTTCCTTCGATACGAGTTTTGATGGGTGTCTGGATTATAGGAAACGTCTCTCTCTTCACACTCCCATGAAGGTGATTTGTTTGTATCTCACCTTCACGTTGCAATGCGGCCGTGCATTTTTTAAGCAGTTTGCTCCGTCTCAGTTCAAGTTGTAAAATTTCCGGTCAGTTGAAAAATCGTATTTTCAAAAACAAAGGGGCCAGAGCCTAATCATTCATCACCCTTGCTGACTTTCACTGGTTTCCAGCCTGTCCATGTCTCCATTTTAAATCTGCACACTTGTTTCCAAATCTCTCCATGGCTTTGCTGCTTCCTATTTCTAATCTCCTCTAAAAACCTCGTAGCCTTTGGAGATCTCTGCACAACCCCAATTCTGGCCTCCAATGAATCCCTGCTTCAACTGATCCACCATTGGCAGCTGGGCTTTCAGCTGCCAGTGCCCAAAGTATTGAAATTCCCTCCCTAACCCTGTCTGCTTCTCTCTCTCTCTCTGCGAAGATGTGCCTCATAATAGAACTCTTTGATCAAGCTTTTGGTCATCTTTCCTGATTTCTCCTCCTGTAACTTTGTGTCAAAATGATTCTTTTTTTTTGTGGTTTTTGCTTTGAAACGCCTTGGGACATTTCATCAAGTTCACCAGGCCTAATAGATGAACGCTGCAAATCCTGCAGGCGCAAACGGGGAACGGAAATCAGGAAGTCAGCTCCTACCTTGGCACATTGGCCGTTTAATCAACCGCTTGGTCATCTGAAAACTCAGTGCCGGATCCCACCTGACCTCCCCCCGCTCTGTTCACTCCACCCGCCGCTGCTCTGCTCGCTCCGACCGCCGCCTCGCCACAGTCCTGCTGACCACCTCCCGCCGCCCCCCTCCTCGTTCCCGCTCCCCCCCACCCCACTGCCTCTCTCCGTGCTCCTGCTCGCTGTCGCCACTCCCCGCCCCCGGTCATGCTTCCCCCCTGCCACTGCCACAGCTCCCGCCGCCACCCGCCCCCACTCCTGGTAACCCCTGCTCATGCTCCCCCTCCGACCCCGCCACTACCCCAGCTCCTGCTCAGCCCTGCCAGTGCTCCGCCCCTCGCCGCTGCTTCTCCCGCTCCCCCCTGCAGCCACTCTCCCCGCTCCCCCTCGCCGCTGCTCTCCCCGCTCCCCCTCGCTGCCGCTCTCCCCACTCCCCCTCGCCACCGCTCTCCCCGTTCCCCCTCACCGCTCTCCCCGCTACCCCTCACCGCTCTCCCCGCTCCCCCTCACCGCCGCTCTCCCTGCTCCCCCTCACCGCTCTCCCTGCTCCCCCTCACCGCTCTCCCCGCTCCCCCTCACCGCTCTCCCCGCTTCCCCTCACCGCTCTCCCTCACCGCTCTCCCCGCTCCCCCTCGCCACCACTCTCCCCGCTCCCCACTCCCCCACTCTCCCTGCTCCCCCTCATCGCTGCTCTCCCCGCTCCCGCTCGCTGCTCTCCCCGCTCCCGCTCGCTGCTCTCACCGCTCCCCCTCGCCGCCGCTCTCCCCGCTCCCCCTCGCCGCCGCTCTCCCTGCTCCCCCTCGCCGCTGCTCTCTCCGCTCCCCCTCACTGCCGCTCTCCCCGCTCCCCCTCGCCGCTGCTCTACCCGCTCCCCCTCATCGCTCTCCCCGCTCCCCCTCGCCGCCCTTCCCGCTCCCCCTTGACGCTCTCCCCGCTCCCCCTCGCCGCTGCTCTACCCGCTCCCCCTCATCGCTCTCCCCGCTCCACCTCGCCGCTTTCCCCGCTCCCCCTCGACGCTCTTCCCGCTCCCCCTCGCCGCTGCTCTACCCGCTCCCCCTCATCGCTCTCCTCGCTCCCCCTCGCCGCTGCCGCTCTCCCTGCTCCCCCTCACCGCCGCTCTCCCATGCTCCCCCTCGCCGCTGCTCTCCCCTGCTCCCCCTCGCCGCCGCTCTCCCCGCTCCCCCTCGCCGCCGCTCTCCCCGCTCCCCCTTGCCGCCGCTCTCCCCGCTCCCCCTCGCCGCCGCTCTCCCCACTCCCCCTCGCCGCTGCTCTCTCCGCTCCCCCTCACTGCTCTCCCCGCTCCCCCTCGTCGCCGCTCTCCCTGCTCCCCCTCGCCAACGCTCTCGCTGCTCCCCCTCGCCACTGCTCTCCCCCTCACCGCTGGTCTCCCCGCTCCCCCTCGCTGCCGCTCTCCCTGTTCCCCCTCGCCAACGCTCTCGCTGCTCCCCCTCGCCACTGCTCTCCCCCTCACCGCTGGTCTCCCCGCTCCCCCTCGCCGCCGCTCTCCCCGCTCCCCCTCGCTGCCGCTCTCCCTGCTCCCCCCCGCCGCCGCTCTCCCCATTCCGCCCGGCCGCTGCTGTTCTCCCCGCCGCTTTCCTTGTCCCCGCTCTCCTCACTCCCTCTCCCCCCGCTGCCGCTCTCCTCACTCCCTCTCCCCCCCGCCGCAGCTCTCCTCTCTGCTCCCTCATCGATTCCCTCGCTACCCCGCCCCAACACACCGCTCACTTCCAGGCAGTATGGAACCTTCTTTATTCATCTTCTCCTCATTCCTGATGCCAAAATGCACCGCCTCACACAACCAACTGAAATGAAACTACTTTGCAAATGACACACCCATTCTGCTACTTTATTCACGTAGAGGGAGCAGCCAAGTTCAGTTGAAAGAAATGAAAGCGAACTCAAGAACAGGTGAATCTACATACCTCTAAGTGGGAGAGGAAGGGATTTCCAATTCCTCCGAACACCATGGGCCCTTCCCACATACTGGGGTTCAGTCGAGGAGGTGCCTGTGAGAGAGATGCAGGATCAGCGGGTGAGGTTTAAAACAGGCGGGGGCCGTACAGTTGACAAAGCAGCCTGTCCCCTGCAGTGTCAGCATTCTCCGCAAGAAATCCGAAGCAGGACAAAAGTACAATCTGGTCAGAGCCGGTGCTGTGGGGCATTTGGAAGAGGCCGGGTTGGGCTCACCTGCAGCGGGGTGTTGGAAGGCACAGCCCTCATGATGGCAGGGTCCTCCAGGTCGCTGTCAATGACCAGCTTGCTGATGCTCTCCGCCAGGTTGTTCTCCTTCAGCAGGTCGTCTGGGTCCCCGGTTTGATCGTCCAGACCCTCGTGCTGCTCCTCCCAGTCCTCTGCCAGACCAAAGTTCAGAAGGGTCAGATGGGCCACTGACTTTCTTAGCTAGCTGCCTTCCGCGTTAGGTGGAGAATCAAACGGATGTATAATCGCACCTCCCAACTCCTTGCCAACCCCTTGCTGAAGGACACTCACCCATACCGTCAAGCAAGTGCCCAGTCAACGATTGGCCTGGAAGCCACAAATCCCTTACTCACTATTGAAAAACTAACATGACATGAGTGGTGGCCAGACCCAAGTGAGAGCCAGGACTAGCAGACATGATAACATGCAGGTACAGCAAGCAACTAAGGTAGCAGCAAATGGTATGTTGGCCTTTACTACAAGAAGAATTGGGTACAGCAGTACAGATGTCTTACTGCCATTATATGCAGCCTTGGTGAGACATGTGCCTGCAGTACTGTGTACAGTTTTGGTCACCTTAGTTAAGGAGAGATACATTTGTCTTAGAGCAAGTGCAACAAAGGTTCAGCAAACAAATTCCTGGGATGGAGGGATTGTCCTAGGAGGAAAGATTAAAGAGACTGGGCCTTTATTCTCTGAGGTTTAGTAAAATGAGAAGTGATCTAGTTTAATCATACAAAATTCCTACAGGACTCAACAGGGTAGATGTTTCCCCTGGCTGGAGGGGGCTAGGACCAGGTCGGAAATAGGGGGCAGGCCATTTAGGATAGAGATGAGGAGGAATTTCTTCACTCAAGAGGGCGGTGAATCTTTCGAATTCTCTACCCCAAAGGGCTGTGGAGGCTCACTCGTTGAATGTGTTCAAGACTCAGATAAATAGATTTATGGATATTAAAAACAGCAAGGGGTGCAGGGATAGTAAGATGGTGTTGAAGTGGATCAGCTATGACATCGAATGGCAGAGCAGGCTCGAAGAGCTGAGTGGCCTATCCAGCTCTTACAGAATCACAGAGTTCAGAAGAGGCCCTTCGGCCCATCGAGTCTGCACCGACACGTGAGAAACACCTGACCTACCTCCCTAATCCCATTTACCAGCACTCGGCCCATAGCCTTGAATGTTATGACGTGCCAAGTGCTCATCCAGGTACCTTTTTAAAGGATGTGAGGCAACCCGCCTCCACCACCCTCCCAGGCAGTGCATTCCAGACCGTCACCACCCTCTGGGTTAAAAAGTTTTTCCTCACATCCCCCTTAAACCTCCTGCCCCTCACCTTGAACTTATGTCCCCTTGTGACCGACCCTTCAACTAAAGGGGAACAGCTGCTCCCTATCCACCCTGTCCATGCCCCTCATAATCTTGTACACTTCAATCAGGTCGCCCCTCAGTCTTCTCTGTTCCAACGAAAACAACCCGTGTCTATCCAATCTTTCTTCCTAAATTTAAATGTTTCATCCCAGGCAACATCCTTGTGTTCTTCGATTGAAGGAATGAGAGGGGTGGAACAACTACACATTAGCATTCAACCAGCACCCAAACAAACCGCAACGACCAAGACTTACCGACTGCTCCGGTCCCAAACGTGTCTTCATTGAACTGGTCGATATCGTGGTCTTCTTCTCGGAGGGCTTCTTCATCTTCCTCGCTTGGGCTGTCATCGAGGGACTGTGAGAAGGGAACATGGGTACAGTTAGAGGCGGGATTATACTTGGGAGTTACAGACTGTGCACAGCTCCGGTCTCTGTATCACACCAGGAGTCACTATGCGCAGTAACTCCCAGTGATACAGAGACCAGAACTGTGCACAGTAACTCCCAGTGATACAGAGACCAGAACTGTGCACAGTAACTCCCAGTGATACAGAGACCAGAACTGTGCACAGTAACTCCCAGTGATACAGAGACCAGAACTGTGCACAGTAACTCCCAGTGATACAGAGACCAGAACTGTGCACAGTAACTCCCTGGGTGATACTGAGGTCAGATGTATTTAAGGGGAAGCTGGATAAACACACGAGGGAGAAAGGAATAGGAGGATATAATGATTGAGTGAAATGAGCTGGAGTGGGCAGGGGTTCATGTGGAGCATAGGCTAGTTGGGGTGAATAGCCTGTTACTGTGTTGTGGACGCATTTTGCAGTCTGCATAGCCACCGTAGCTGGGGGTGGGGGCGGGGGAGAGTGCGGACAGAGTTGGTCTCTGTGCCATCAGCTCTCCATTGTAAGCCAATTGGCGTCGCAACAGCAGAGGGGCATGAAAACAGCAGGAGGCCATTAAGCCCTCCAGTCTGTTGCACAGGAACTGGAGGAGGCCATTCAGCCCCTCTGCCATTCAATGGCTGTTCGGTATCCTAACTCTGACAACCTGCTTTTGCCCCGTTTCCCGCAATATCTTTGGCAAGGAAAAGTTGACCCATCTCAAATTTAAATTTTTAATCCAACCAAAATCTACTTTTTTTTGGTGGGGCGTGGTGGAAATGGTGGAACACACTTTTACCATTCTGTATTTGAAGAACTATTTCCCAACTTCTCTCCTGAATGGTCTGGAATTCTTTGGGCTTCTCTGCTCCAGAGAGCTTTGGATGCTCAGTCATTGAGTAGATTCACGGCTGAGATCAATACATTTTTGCTTGCTCAGGGGATCGGGGATATGGTGAATGGTTGGGAAAGTGCAGCACGTGTCGAAGGTGAGCCATTATGGTCCCTTCTCCTAGACAAGCCCCAGCAGAGGAAAAAGCTTCTCCCTAAACATCCCATTCATAATATTCAAGGCTATGGGCCAAGTGCTGGTAAATGGGATTAGGCAGGTAGGTCAGGTGTTTCTCACGTGTCGGTGCAGACTCGATGGGCTGAAGGGCCTCTTCTGCTCTGTGATTCACTCAACAGAAACATGGATTATCTGGTCATTTTCACACTGCTACTGGTAGGGAGCGTCCCGTGTGCACATTGGCTTTCCTATATGACCAACACAGGTAGCCAAGCCATGGCTCATGAGCCGCACGTGGCTCTCTTGCTGATATGATGCAGCTCCCTGCTTTTACAGATTAAGTGGGATGGCTGTTGAGGCAGGGAGATTAATACGGATCATTCTGAAGAAAGGTGCATGGCCATATCCGCCAGCCAAACAGTAACCTGACTGGCCCAGCCCCATTTCTGCGATTTGGCGATGCACAGGCAACACCGACACACAAGCACCCCAGCACCAACCTCAACACCCCACTCAACACCACCAGGCGCTGCTGCGCCGACGTGCTGCCTGCAGAGAGCTTTCCTGCCGCTGGATCGTCTCTGCCCGTTGGTTGCTGCCTCAGCTGCTGGAGTCAATGCTGCCATATTGGGGTAAGAGTAGGGGTGGAGGCGGACTGAAAGTGATGGCAGGGTGGGGAGGCTGAGAACGTGGCCGAAGATAAAGAGGGTTGGGCGAGAGGGGGTGGTGGAGGACAAGAGTGCGGCCAGGGGTGGGGGAGGGGCAGGGCAGACAGAGAATCAGGGCCTAATGTTCGGGCCCTGGCAGCCTCTTCGCTCCACTCCAGCTCTCCCACATCCGAGCCAGCACCTTCCAAACCCATGGCCTCTCCCACATAGAAGGACAAGGGCAGCAGGTGCATGGGAACAGTGCCACTTTTGAAGATCCTCTCCAAGCTGCACGCCATCCTGTTCCCTCACTGTCGCTGGGTCAAAATCCGGGAACTGCATCCCTAACAGCAGTGTGGGTGTACGTACACTCACATGGACTGCAGCGGTTCAAGAAGGCAGCTCAGCACCACCTTCTCAAGGGCAATTAGGGATCGGCAAGAAATGCTGGTCTAGCCAGCGATGTCCGCATCTCATGGAAAAACTACATCCAAGTAGGGGAGTGGGTGGAACAGGAGGAAGAAGTCAATGAGTAGGTGTGAGCGGGGGAAGGAGGGCTTGAATGAGTGGGGATGGGAGGGAGGGAAGGCACCAGTGAGGAGTGGGGGCGGGAGGGAAAATTAAGAAATAGAGATACTTTAAGTTAGTTATATTGGTATTTAAGGGTGTTAGGGATGAGTTTTAGCTTTAAAGTTTAAGTTTGATTTATATTTCTATATCTGTATGTTAAGAAAACACAAATGGAGTTTTAGTTTCGCTTTAAAAAGGTGCTAGCATTTCTAAGGAGAAGTTTAGCGACCCCTAAAGAGAAGGCAAACATACAAGGGTAGAAGGATTGAACTGTTGCCTAATGTCAGCGGGGTCAGAGAGGCTGGTCCCTCCCACAGGCACGCACGCAAGAAGAGAACCATTAAGTTTTTTTGGAAGCTGTTTGAATGCATCTGATTCTGAAAGTTGCTGACAGGAGAGACTGGAGCAAAGGGGACAGATAGCCGGTCCCAAGTTTAAAAAAAACCCAAAAATCGAGAGAAGTGGAAGAGGAGAAAGTCCCAAGCTGACCTTCTACTTAAAAGAAGGGCAGGAACCTGAGAAAAAGTCCTGTTATGTGAAGTTAAGAGTGAGGGGCAGAGAGAAAGGCTCCACGCTTCAGGCGTAAAGAGACAAAAGCTGCAGAAAGTAGATTTAAAACGAGAACAGCTTGCAAGAGGCAAGACGGTATAAAGAGACAACTGAAAGTCTGTAACTCTTTGTTATGGGCATGTGGCGTACTGTTGATGGCTGAGCCAGAGAGACAGGGGGTGTGAAAGGCAGCTGGAATGCATGTGGTGACCCAGGAAAGCGGAACATCAGGAGGAGAGTTTGAAACCCTGGAGGTAAACCCTTGCGCAAGGCATCTGAGAGAAAGCATCGGTTTGGGAGAAGATTCCAAGGCGAGGTCTTGGAGAGTGGAAACCCTCGTGTGAAAGACGGAATTCAGTGAGACCGTTATGGTGTGACAAGCGTCTGGGGGGAGTTGTGGAGAGATCCATAGCATCTGGTTGAGGTGGCATCCGTCACTTGATTTCAGGCTGTGGTATGTCCAACCACAGGGTGCCATAGATTTACATGGACTGTGTACTTACTGTGTACATTAGAGTATGAGGTAGCTTTTGTAACTTGTGTTATCCTTACAAATCTATATACATATGTAAAGATATAGTTGCGGGTAAAGGAGTATTGTAATATAGTTCATATTTTCTTGTTGAATAAATGTTTTATTCTTTTGTTAAAAGTTCATCAGCTGACCCCTGTGCCTCTGTTCAGTAGTTCCTCTCCACGTGTCTAAACAAACAAAGTTAGGGTCTATCAAGCTGGGTTCTACTCTAGGGTCAGCTGGGATCGTACCAAAGCATGAGTGAGTGAGTGCGGGCTGAGTGGGGAAGGAGGGCACATAAGTGTGCGTAACAGTAATAAAAATGCGTTTGTAAAGGTTGCCAGTGTCTTGCTGGCTGTGGAGGGTCTGGAGATGAGCACAGGCAGCTCTAAGGTGCAGATGGTTTGGCCAACACCATCCCCCACCCCGCCTGCTATCACACTTCAAAAGTATTTCATTGCACGTCAAGTGCTTTCAGACATCCCGAAGTGCTGAACGGCCCTGCATTAAATGCAAGATCTTTACTCCTTTCCCCCCCGATTCAAAATTCAGCCCAGAGGGAAATAGGTTGACAGCAATCGTCGCAACCAATTTCAGCACAGACAGATCCCAGAGCGCATGTGTCCAGTCTTTCAGGGATATAGGTTACAGCACCAAGCAGCAGGCCCCAGTGCAGTGGTCGCAGTTTTTCACGAAATGCGCCCGATAATCTAGGGTTTGGCTGCTCCCAAGGGGGATGCCAGGTCCCCTATGGCCTAGAACACACCTTAACCTGCACAACATGCGCAACAACCCACATTTACACAGCATCTTTAACGCTGTGAAGTCGCAAGGTGCTCCACAGGAGCGATTATCAGACTAAAAGCTGACCTGGAGCCACAGAGAGAGATGCTGGTGCAGGGTGCCCAAAGCCGGGGTCGAAGAAGGTGGTTTCAAGGGGCATCTTAACACTGGGGAGTTTAAGGAAGGGAATTCCGGAGCTTTGGGCCCAGGCAGCTGAAGGCACGGCTGCGAATGGTTGGAATGACTAAAATCAGGGACGCCCAACAGCCCAGCTCACAACGTTTCCCCACCATAAAATAATAACGGACGCCATTCACTCTCTCTCCAAATACACTCTTCTTCCTCCGCAAATTAGGCCAGTCTCAAATTGCTGATCATCACTATTTGCAGCAAACCAATTGTTGCTGTTGTTTTGGGAAAGGGGCTGAAATATGAGGGGATCAATTACCCTGAGCATGGCAACAGAACATGTGGCGCTTTGAAGTTGCTCTGCTACAGAAGCCTTTTCCAAAATTACATTCAATCAACAGCCTCATGGTTCAACATGTGATAACGGAAAGCAAATTCTTGATCGTGTGCCCACATCAACATTAGAAACCCCTCCATCTCACGAGATCCTTGCCCTGACTGCATGTTACTGGGTCGTTAGAGGGCCTTACAACTACATACATCCTTCATGCTCACAGGAAAGCACAATTAACTCCTGTGCATGATTTCTCACAGCAAAACAAGACTCTTCCATTCTAAGCTCTCTCGCTCTGTCTCTCCTTCCCATCTCTTCCCTCGTCTCGCATTCCACCGTCTTTAACCCCTCCAGCCTGTCTGTAGCTCTCGCTCCACCCCCAGTCTCCAACCCCAACTCCCCTCTATCCCATCTGCTGCTCCTGCTCCTCTCCGTCAGCTGCTTCACCCCTCACCTATTTGTCGTCTTCTCCCTCCCCATCTCTCTCTCTACTGCAACCACCCCCTCAGTCTCTCTCTGCCTCCCCATCACTCTCTCTGCCGCTCTCCCTCAACAGCCTCATTCACCCTGCTTCACTGGAAGGTCCCTAACTTGCCCATCTTTCTCTCCAGTCCTGCCCAGTCTCTATCCGGTTGTGTCTTCACCCGTCGCTTCTCTCCCCTATGTCATTTCTCTCCTCTTCTCCCCCATCTATCCTCTCCATCTTTCCCCCTCTCCAGCCTGCGTCACACATGGAGCTTCCACTTTGCATTCTTTATTCTTCCCTCTCCTCAAACAGCCTTGACTGCCAGCACTCCCGAGCAAACCACCTCAAAAAGCTCCAGGAATAAAATCTTCAACATTAACTTCTTCTGAGCTTTAAGGATTTCATTTACAGGGTCTGTGTATTTGCGGAATGTCTGTTATCAAATCTAACATTCCCAGGGCAGGGTCAGATATGAAGGAAAGGTCCCTCATCGAACATTCCCAAGGGACGGTCAGATATGTAGTGAAGGTCCCTCATCGACCATTCCAGAGCAGGGTCAGAAGCGTAGGGAAGGTCCCGCCATGCTCTCTCATCAAAGCATTGAGGGCATTTAGTTTTGAAAGCACCAACTGACCCCCAAGCACCCAAAGCCTT